>NC_052119.1:5827819-5869944 GCF_012273895.1 Zerene cesonia
CCTTATATCGTTCTAGATAGGTCACCTGGTGGTTCAAATGACCCGTAATTTTTTCTATATGGGCCTGTAGTCTAATATTATAGAAAGCCGACAGTTTGCTTCTTCTATCGTTACGGCATTTGTATTCAATGTTACTGACGAGTGTCGTCGTTGTGAGAATTGTTCCATCGCTGGTTAATATTGATTGTCCTGTTTGTGAAAGATTATTTATATCCTAACTTTTCAAGACTATCAATATATTTTATAATGCTAGTATATTATAAAAAAATATTTTTTCTCCTCTTTTTTTATACAATATTTGTTTCAATCAGCAAAAAATTTTTTTGTTCACGTCGAACAGAATATTGGAAATTGTTAACAACACATCAAAATGCATGAAATATTAGAACTGAAAACTGAGTCCACATAATTTGTAATTATCTTAAATAAGATAATACAGTCCTTACTAATATAAATGCGAAAAACTGTTTGTCTGTTTGTTTCTCTATCTTTCACGTGGCAACGCAGCGATTTTATCTAATGTCTGGGGATAGTTAGAAGGTAAGAGAGGGTTGCATAGGCTGCTTATGATAAAACTTCTCATTTCCATAAGAAATCCCGCTTATTATGCGCATTCGAATCACTCCGAAAATTATAAATTCCTACATAATAATAACACGCCGCGCGCAGAATGCGAGTACCTACTATATATAAATAAGTATTCTGTGTATCGCAATAATTATCAGAAAAGTTTACAAATATTAATACTCTTTCACTTTACGAATATACTAGACCGAATATACACAACACAATAGAATGTACACTATACCGAAAATTATTGTGAAATTTAATTTTAACAGCTGAAGAACTACATTGTATTATAAAAGTAACGGCATACTAATATTTTATTCTCTCAAACGTTGAATATTTTACATAATTCGTAAGATTCGCATAACGTTTAACAGTCAGCTTTGTGACTTTCAGTTAAGTCTAAAGCTTACAAGTTTTTCCATAACAATAACCCTTATAGTTAGAAAGTCGTAGTTAAAATTAACTGTACAATAAATTTAGGAAATTTTCACATCTTGAACATTTATTTGTCTGAGAATTCTTCAAAATCATTTCCTGGTATGAACGATGTTTGTTTTATTTTTCAAATTAATTTTGATAGTCTTATACGAGACAGATGTTTATGTATTATGATTAATGATAGCCATTTGTTTTTTAGTTTATATATTTATGTGTTAAATATTATTTATATATACTATTGATCCTTCCTGGTTTACACTAATACACTGAATAATGTACTGTCAATATCTTATAAAAGTTGTAGCGCCATAAACAATTTAGATATTTTCAAGCAAATGATTTTAAGTGCTTAAAAACGTGGCGTCATTAGCAGTTTCTAGTAGCATTTAGGGCGGTCGGTTCAAAGTCAAACAAAACAATCTAATGGTTTTCCCGACGAGAACCTGAGCGAACCAGCTAAAAATACAAAATGATTTAACACGATGTCAAATTGTCTCGACCAACCAAACTCTCGATCAAGCGCTAATAGGATCACAAACACAAAAAACATCGATCGAACAATCTTAAATACGGATTTAGCGTGTGCACATGGAATAAAATCCAATATGTAAATATTGAACGGATCGATTTTAAGTGTTACCAATGTTTTCATACCTACGATTCCATCACATCACATTATTGAAAGCGCATAAAAATACGACGTAATAAGTATTCATTAGTGACATGTAAATAACAGAGCGCGGAGTCACGGTGTAATCCTTTGTATCGGGGACCATAAAAATCTATTAATCTGACAATCCTTACTTCAACGGTGGTCACAATTTATTGTCGGGGTGATTGTGTGTACACGGGCAGGTTTGTAATGACGACACGACCGTGGACAGACGACATGGAAAACAAGTAAAAATATGGCCGTGATAAATGAACGAGCGAGTGGAGGCACGCGAGCATCATTACGCGCGCGCGTCGGATCGGCTTCATCGCGCACGGCAAGAGGTCAGCAGGTCTTGTGATGCCTTTATCCGTGTTTCGACGATCTAGTTCAATCATCACATAACGAGCTGCTTGATAGATAGACCGACTATCATGAGACTAAAATGATGCAGAGAAGGAATCGTCGCTAAATGTTCCAAATGCAGTATTTAGTTCTTTGGTTGAATAAAAAATTTGTTAATACTATTCTACAAGTGAATTATAACACCTTAAGAATTTTCGAGTAATCCCACTTGTTCATCTGAAACATTAAGTTATTTAATATTTTGTACAATATTAATGTACGCTGTGATTAAAAAAATCAAGACTGTCACCAAACACTCGATATATGGTAGCTATACGGGGGGCGCATTTGTCTATCCTTAACTGACAAACAGATGCAAGGTTCTCGGGCGCGATAACAGGAATAAACTATCTGAGAAATGCCGATGGTTATTTATGGCGAGTCAGCCGACGACGTAGCGCAGCCTCTAACAAAAGACTAGACAAATGACCGAGATAATCTTATGTTAAGGCTTTTAGTTACGGAATTGATATCTCTTTTGTGCGCACTATCGCTGTATCCATACATTACAAAACTGATATTATTAATGTGTCGATACACAGCAGAATCGTCACATCTAATGAAATATCGTTCTCGTTACAGCGACGACATCTGTAAAGATGACACACTTGAGCGGTGACAAATACCATTCAAATTCCGTATGGCATGCGAGCATGGCCACGGCATGTGGGCGGTGGATGTCTTATAAACACAACGCTAGTTGAGACCGGCTTCAATTGAAACCGAGGAGGTACCCGTCGGTACCGCGGCGCTAGCACCGCGCCGGCCTCGGGCGCGCCGTCGCCCACGCATCCCCAAAGATTTATAACATTACCCATATTCGACCTACGAATGGCGCCAATTCGACGCTTCAAATTAAAACTCGCCGCGAATGCAAAAAGATGTCGAGTTACCGCTTTGATGGATAGCTGCGCCGTTTCTGATTTACGCGGCACTTTATTGTAATGTCGCGTCTTCCCTGAGGCGCATGTCGTATCGACACCGAAATCAATCAAGTTCGCTTCATCCGAGGGAATAACATTTTCTATCGCGTTATTTACATGTGCAATATCAGCACCGAAACGTCGTATACATTTTTAATCGCATCAAAGAATTACAATGGAAAAATGAATATGAGAAAGTGGTTAATACTTCAAGTTGTCAGAATGTACATACTCGGTCACTTTGTCCTCGGGCGGTATAATGCGACCCGGCATTAAAATCTTCTTGTGCAGAACACCCGCCGACTTCAATTCCTGCAACAAAACGAGCAATCTTGAGTTCTAGGTAAATTTAAATGGACAATACTCGTGGAATGCGTATGCCTTATGAATTATTATCATATGGCATATATATGATTCAGTTGATGTATCAATCACTACAGAATGAGAATAATTACGATATAAACTTTTTGGTTAATTTGACAGATGCTTATTAAACTAAGTTGACAGCTGCAATCGACACAGGGATCGGCGTGTCAAGCGTAGCGCAACCTGACACAATGCCAGCGTAGCATCAACTTGAGCACGCGCACGCGTCTTAAGACTTAATCTTGATTACTATACTATAGTTTAATTTGATTGCAAGTTCATTATAAAACCTGATATATAACGATTAATTTAATTAGAAAATACCACAATGTCAAATGGATATAAAAATATACCATATTTTTGTATTATTACGAATCTTAAATATTCTGAAACCTTAATAACATTGTAGGAAATATGGTAAAAACTCGGATTGAGTTTCAAATAAATACATGTCAATCGAACAAACCCGAACAAAGCATCGTAGTAGAAAATGTGTCTTCGATCGTAAAACCAAACATAATTTTATTGCTTCCACGTACTCTAGAGTACAAGACGCGCGCCTTATAGCCATCCTTACAACTAACAGTCATAATTCCGACCTGAGAATTTTGTCTTACACGTGCTAGGAGTTTCTGTTAATACTTTTCATTATCACTAACAAGTCCATAGGAATGTGTATTATAGAATTTGAATGGCGGAACGTGAATGTGTGTAATTATTCACCGCCGTTTACAAACAATTGCGCTCGACGGGCCCGAGCTAATAGAAAATAAATCAAATATTAAACGTATGACTCTCTAAGAATTGACAAAAGACAATAAACAATACACAAAAACCGTACATATTTATCGTCCGATCTCGCTACCAGACAATATGTACTTAAACATTTGCATATATCCACACTATTCGGTTGCAAGTTGGTAGATATGGTGGGGAAAATTTACCTGCGGGTCGTAATACCTTGTTGTGTTTGTTAAGTCTATTACAGCACCTAATTTTGGTATTCTCTTTAAAAGCATCTTGATATCCCATCTGAAAAATATTCATTTGATTAAGAGTCATGTATATCAGTGGTAGCGATACTTATGTTACTGAATACTTACATCTGTGTAATTTCAGTATTATTTGTCTGCCATATCTGTAACAAATGAACAGGAATTATTAATTATTATTACCATGTTTCATTTCATATCTAGCTGCTGTTTACACAATCACATACACACATACATACATACGTACATACATACGTAAACTCTGAGAAAAATACCCTCCTCCTTTCGCAGTCGGGTTATAAATCTAAGCTAAAATTAATAATAAAATAACTTTTGAGACAAACTGCATCACATTGGTCTATTTAATACAAGTTTTTGTACCTACAAACGACAAAATAAATATGTATTACAAAGTATACACAATAGTACCTACTGAATGAGAATGATTAATATCATCTTAAGAAAATTTAAAATGAGTTCCTCACTATTGGCCTCTCCTACCAACTATTGTTATAGTTTGTATAAACTTCATCGAAATTCAAAAGTATCAAACTCCCAACGTAATAGTAATTACTGGTCAGAGATTCTGGTGCATTAGCACATGTCCCCTTGACTACAGACAATGACGCTTTGAAGAATGCCGCACGTAGGCGACAGTCCACTGATAAGAGCACTGATCAATCATCGACTAGCCCTACCTCACCGGTGTCGATGACCCCGCCTGCAGCCCACCTGATGAGACCGAATCAAGTTTTGGACGGGATATCTAATTTTTTACGTTAAACTCAATTAATAAACTCCCCATAACGTTTTACGCGATACTAAATCGAAAATCAATCGAAATATTCCGAGAAACGCAGTTTTTATTTGAATACGCGCGTTATTATTTAAAAACTATAATTTGCCTAAAATGCATCACATAAATAACGAAACCCATTTCGTTCGCACCGCAGGCAAAATGTATCCGGTCGAAATTTTCAATTTACCCGAAATTCCCTCAAAATGAAATGTCAGGCACCTTAATAATATGTGGTTAGAGAAGTGATAATTTATTGACAGTGATGAGAGTTGACACGATGGCGAAAGTTGGGGCAAGAGTACATGTCTGATTCTAATACACCTTCATTCACATCGATTTCTGTCACAGTTCTGAACGAGGGTTCTCATAAAATAATTATTAATGTAGGTACGTGCAATTAACAATTGCTGGTGGTCTTTATAGATTGAAAAGTAACAATATTAAATACCACTAAGGTTGTGTCACTGGCTACGACTCACGTTAAATAATGTATTACATATTTGTTTAATTATCAATTATAACGATTAATAAGGTTGTGACGCGTGAAAGCTGTATAAAGTATGACTACGAGTAGTCTTTATTGTCATCAATTAATAATTCATATTTTAAATTAATTTTTAACGTTACACGATTTCATTATAATGTCATGATGCTTAATGGTTTATATGAAATCGAATATATATTGATTAATGTGTATTAATGTCAATATAAAAGTTTACTACAAAATGAACATGCCACAAGGCAATCAATAAAATCTAATAATAACTATAAATCGGAATCTATCATAATCGAAATGTAATAACGTATCGATAATTAAATAGCAAAGCAATAAAACTGAACCAATTCGAAATAATAAATCGTCTCGATTACCATTGATGATCATTGTAATTCAACAAATCAGAGCAGAATAATATCAGTTCGTTGTTATAAGTACTTATCTGGTACTTACGATTATTACTACAATCAATAACAAACAAACAAGGATTCAACTTGAACGAAAACAAACTTTATAACCTTTTACCTATAACATTAGACATTAAGAGATGTATCTAGAATTATAAATCTTTACCAATGATTTCCAGGTGAATTTGTTAGAACGCGCCTATGTCAGGAACTACTGGATCGATTTCAAAAATTCTTTCACCGTTGCAAATGTGTATATATATATATTATATATGTGCAATATATAACATACGGTTACAATCATGATCTTAAAAGTTTCATCTATATTCACAACTGATACACATAATTAACAATTCAAAAATTAGGATAAAATCAAAAAAGTATTTTCGTGTTACATTAAAGCTTTATATATACTTCATACGGTTAAATAGTTCTATTCATATTAATAAAAGAAAACATCAATAGGTAATTCTAATTAGATTTTGTGAATTGAAATCAAATATTTATTTGACATTCTGTTGCTACTCGTATATTAGCGCGATTCGTGTTGAGTTGACGCGTTACTTTAAGGCCGCTATTTTCGCAGAGGCTCAGACCTGTGAGATTGCGGTGCCCGCTTTTAAGGGATAAGGATTGATGATTGGAAAGAAGGAATGGACTGGGAAGGGCTAGGAGAAGGAAATAGGCCTCTAAATAGGATATCTTCGCCTGAATACTACGCTTTGAATCAATCTACTCGGTCACAATAATCGCGTGAATTCGCCGTAGTCCGCTAATGTAGCCACGGCGTTAATGAAAGACATGTCATGAAATATTTACGAGTTACTTACTCGTATATACAATAATTTTTGATAAGATTCTACATTTGCAATCAAGTTATTTACATCCAATTTACTTGAACTAAATTAAATTTTCATTTAGCGAGACCATCCCAAATGAAGCCTGACAACACATTTATATGCTCTTAATAATAAATTTTACGACTATCTGCCGATATAATGCGACAAGACATTATTTACAAACGTCAGCATAAGTAATAAAGAAAAGTTTATCATTTTTACGACATCGCCAATTATACAATTGCAAACACGAGTGAGGGAGGAGTTCCCACCTGTGGAGATATTAACGGTGATATATTGATTATTATCGCTTGTTGAAATTATGATTTAAAATGTTCGTATTTCCTTTTTTTGCAAATATGTAATTTCACAAAGAGTATCGACATACTGAGCGATGGAAATAAACACTTCTTGTAACAGAATACGGATTGTGGCATTCAATTGTAGCAACTCAATACAAACGATATAACTTAATTCGTGGGATATCGGTAAACATTGTACAAAATTGATACATTTAGGTGAGTCAATGTTAGACTGTTGTATTAAATTTCAATGAAAGTGTGTTCTGGGGACATTCGAAATTGAGAGGAAGTCGAATTTATGATCAAAACATTCCCTGGCTTGGTAGATTTTATTCTCCGTCTTTAGCGGTTATTGATCATGCTTTTCATTGAACCTATTGAAACATAAATAGAATAAAACAGCAACGGTAGTATTTAACTAAAGTTTGTTTTAACTTGACAACAAACAGTTAAGAAAAAAATGGATAGATTCGTACCTTCTGTGAATAAAATAGAAATATTATGCAACCACAATAGTCATACTAAGTGAAAATTAATAAAAACAAACATTTCGTAAAAAATCAATAAACGAAACCCATTTTGTCGTCTTTCCCTAAAAGATTCAAGGCGAGCGACAAACACCTAGAGCGGCGCCAGTGTCTGCCGATGATTTATGTTGAGCTAGCAAAATGCAACATCATTGTTCAGAACGGCAACTTTTATAAGTATATCTATACAAATATAATTTCCTATGGTTTGGATTTAGAGATTTTATTAAATTACGCTCTAGTCCAAATAATGCGACGTAAACAGATCCATTTAAGACTACAATATGTATTGTAGTTACTACTTTTAATTTGGCAAACTATTTAAAGTTTCACGAAAGAAAATCGTAGATTTATCCTGATTCTTTTATAAATCATGCCAAAGAAATCCCTCAACACGTGCTTTTAGCTTTTACATAGACATATTATTAAAAATCACGAAATTTTTCGCATTTGCGCATCCATGCACGTGTATATGATCTAATTTACATAGCGCTGTGTCTATTTTTAATCCACTACTTCGCCTTTGTCATCGCATTCTCCACAATCGACCGATCCGTTATGTCGTTTATTCCAATGGTAATGATGGCATAATTGACAGAGGGCAACTATTGTTCCCATTGTTTTCTATTGATATTAGCCTTTTGTCGCCTTGTAATGGAGGAACTTTTGTCATTGTTTTGTTGATCGTTACCCATTCGTTTACTCTCGACACCGATGCAACTGGCACGGTAGATTAAGAAAAGGTGGAGCGATGTCGTTCAAAGAATTTGACCTTTAGTTAACAAACTGGTGAATGTATAGCAGATGATTGTACAAGCTGATGATAATAAGGCGTACTGTATTTTGGGTGGTAATTTATGTAGCTACAATATGAAAGAATAACATGAATGAAGCAATACAAAAGCTTATAAGATCGATTAATATAGCTGTTGACATCTAGACACCCAAATCTGTATTTATTCAATTAACATTTACTGTTATTTTTTAAATCACCCTCCGTACCCAATTGAGACAAAAATAGTTATTAGAAAATGGAACCAGCTCTTTGCAACCACCCAAAGTGATCCCAATTTAGAAAATCATTGTAAGCAAGACATAAAACGTAACACATTGTTATTGTGTAACGACTTAATAGTTGGTGTCAAAAATAATTGATATGTGGCCAGCTTTCATGTATGCGGGCTTTGACACTTAAGCTTACGAATCATATTTTACTGATCCAGGATCAATTACTGCTATACGGGCGCCAAGCCACAAGAAATTAAAATATTCTTTATTTCATCTTAAATTTTTTATTCCATTGCTCATGTAGAATTTGGACTTGAATTTTTGAAGTATGTTATAGATTAACATAATCATATAAGCATTGCTTCGAAATAAATTATTATAGATTTGATAAGATGATTTTAAACCTCTAACAAAGCGGTTGTTAGAGGTTACTCTATAAAAAAGACATTCTATTAATTTATCGCTAACACTTATAACGAACCTAGATTATTACTTTTAGGTGTCAAAATAAGCTGTTCAGCCATAAGTAACACCTCGATAAATACCATATCTCTCCAACGAACTCGCCACATAAACAAGCAAAAGGCATGACCCGTTAAATCGGATTCCTTATTCGATCCACCCGATTAATCGAACAAACCCCGGCGGATCGGGTATCGGAGGCATTTATCGCGCCTAATTGCGACCACCGCCGAATTTCGGATCCAAAACGAGTTGGGTGGTGTAATGATGATATCCCTTTTAAACGGACTGAAGACCGCACCTAAGTAACAATCAAATAGCGACTTATACGACTAAATAAAATAAAAGTAGGTTATTCATATCTCACATCTTAAAAAATATTCAGAAACAATTTCTGGTCCCTTAACATGACATTGGCGTGTTTTACGAAATCTTTAATTTAATTGTCTTATTTAAACATTCGTGACGTGCGTGCTTAAATGTCAGTAAGAAAGCATTTTTTGACAATTAAACTTATTTGGGCACTTCACATGAAATATATACGCCGTATTTTCATTCAACTTTCAATGTTTGGTTCATCATTTTGACATTTACATACATTATTCAACAATTACAATACTTTCTCATTTTATATCCTTCGAGTAGCCCACGACAAGGGCGGAGTGAAACAATGTCAAACTTACATCAGACAATAAAGAATTCAGCCGAAGAGCCTGATTATATTTATGATAAACGATGAGCACAGAATATTTTCACTGGCGGAATTCGCACTTAATAACCACCAAATATTGTACTTGACAACTTGAAGACGTACGCGAAACTCGAAAACACCCACATTTCAGTAACATTCCCTTCATCATATTAATATAAAATCAACGTCAGAAGTGACGGCAAAAGCATAATAACATGTTTTAAACTTCGGGCACAGAGTTTATACATAATTATTGTAGCACATTTAGATCTTCGAGATGAGATTATAAAAAGAAAAAATTAAGCTGATGAAGTCATTAATGCAGGACTGATTTGCATAATTTCTACAAAGCATAATTCTGCAGTTCCAAGTCAAAACAAAACGGTCAAGAAAGCTGATTACACGGTGCTCCCACGATCTCATGGCCTGGCTCGTGAGGTACGAAACTTGGCGCGTACGTGTCAAAAGATGTAATTATGAAGAAATCCAATCAACCGCGCCGCGAACCGGCGCAAGCGTCGACGTTGATTGAGCGATAAATTTATTGAAGATAAATCACCTTATCGCGACAAATCAGTAGCTGATATAGCCTTAATTCCAGAGCGGAAAGAACAAGGGCCGACAGCCACCTTCATTAAGAGCACTAATGAATATCTTTTTATAACGGGTCGGTTGAAGGGATTTAAGGCTCATATCTTAACTGCAAGCTGAGCTTCAATATAGGTGGTGTCAATAAAAATACAAAGAATAATCAGACGCAAAGAAAGTTGGCGCCAAGTATTTTAATGTCAGACCATTTTGGATTAAGGATATTACGAATGTGCACATCGCATGTCGCAACACATAAGTATGTATTTCAAGTGCTGTAAAAACCCCGAACGTATTTTAAAATTATTGAATACAATAACAACTAGAAGTTAGACCGGAAATAACTTTGTGAGAGATAAACAGCATAAGAGACATTTTGTGGAGAAATATGACACATGATACGAAGTTTTCAAGACTGCGGAGATACCGCGAGCGTGGCCGATAAATTGTACCGACGAGTTTGATATTTCTTGTTGTCAAAGAAGCATTACCCACTTAAACGCATCAGACAAAGGAGATTTAATAGCTTTTATAAATATGAAAATATGAATATTAACTGATGAATCTCCACGACTTCAGAAATACAATGCGTTTTGTACATGTGTACATTATGTGATATGACAATAATTCCTCCTTGCAGACAAATTGATGGCGCCACTTAATCATGATATGGATTCTTATTTAAAGATACATTTTATTAACTTGATGAGAGAAATGGCAACTATACATATGCAAGACTACAAATCATCGCATTTTACATTGTGCGTTGTTAATGCTAGCCCGCGGCGTATAGCACTAAACAGTCTGACTAATTAGATGCACTAGGCAACAAAAAGCTATGTACGATCTAAACTCGTGTGCAAAGATAATAAATGCAGGGAATTTTAACTCTATAACCTATGCAATAAGGAAGAATTAGGAGATGTTGAGATTTGGTCAACTGTGTTCAGTAAGACGTGCGATGGCGGCTTATGATAGGCCGCCCACGCGCAAGCGCCGCGAATTCGTGAGAAATACTGCACCGGCGCCGGCCAACTACATTATGTCACATAGTAAGAACGCTTTCAGGACAACAAATCACTTAGTAAATTAACAATACTTATAAAAGCACTAAAACCTTTACATGGGAACAGTTTTAGAGTTAACTCACATATTAAACTATTTTATAGGAGGATTATCCGAAACGTTTTATATAGGTACGCGTATAGGAATTATCTTTAAATCAATGCTTTTGTTAAAAATCACTACTCTTAGGAATATATAGCAGTATTTTATAAACATATAAACGATGTAATTGGCGTTATTAAAATAATGACAAAATATGAAACAAAAATTTAGCACGAACTCCACAATAAACATAGCGTATGCTATTTAAAGGCCTTTCGTACCATGGGGCGAGGCGCCGAATTCACTATTTCTCTAAATTTCTCTAATAGATTGAACATTTGAATACTTAGTTCCTATGCTCACCAGTGACCATCCGTTAACGTAGCTACTGACTAATACCAGACATAATTTGAAAAATTTCTTGCATGATATATATAACAAAATTCCTTTGTAATATAAGCCATTTGTTTCTATGTCAGCAAAAGGCTCTACACGAAACAAAACGCCATATCTTTATTGAATACAATAAATTTCCAAGATCTTGTGAATAGTATTGTATATTGTTATTGAAACCGCCGGGAGCGAATCATTTTCATATGTCTACACTACATGTGCATTAGTTACATACAAGTAAACGCCGAAGGTTTATTTCGCGATTATTCAAATTCTATTCATATTTTATCTTTATATTTAGAGGCGATAAAATATTTTTTATTTGATTATGTTGTAATAAAATAATTGGAATAAAAATAATATCAGTCTCCCCGTGACCACGCTCGGCGCAAAGTGTTGGAAACGTTGGGTTAATAATATAATGAATAAATCGCGTTTAAAATGCGTTAAAAAGTTTTTAATTTCTAAATGTACAATACTCGCGTAAAATCAAACGCAAAATAATAATATATTTAATTTTTATGATAAAATAAACACCCACTAGCACAAGTGTTTTCATTAACTCTGTTGACCATTTTTCAAAACAACACGATTTAATTTAACTTATTTTTGCAAGCTTATTTTTTTTCGATCGCTACATTAAAATTAAAAAAAGACGGTTAAACGGTTAATGTGAAGAAACGTCATAGCTAGCCAGATTAATATATCGTTCACATGTATATACTTAAAGCGCTATTCATACATGATAAATAACCAGTACGAAATACCACACGTCAAATTGGTCATCATAAAACCCAGAATGGTGATAGCAAAAACACTTGCCAACTATTTAATACTTAACACTTGGTGAAATAAAATGGCAAATGATTTCACACCGAGTTATGCCGACGTACATAATAAATCTTATTAGTGGTAGTTATAGTATAGTAAATATTTATTGGGGCTCAATTTATTTTACATGATTAAATATCTGCGCCATGTTTCATTTTGTTTTTCATATTTTATGGCGATTTATTTGAAATAAGAAAAGTATCTGTTATGCTTTATTTGATGAATACTCTTCTCATATCTTTTTAAGCAAATAATGCACCAAATATACCCAAGTTACGTTTAGAAACGGGTAAAGCTTATGCAAGAGCCTAGTACCGAAAACCATGTCAAATCATACGCACCTTTTAAATAAACAAGAATTCGTTTATAGGTCTCACAACGATTCAGTTTAGATACATTTATTATTTAACAGCTATATCAACTAACATATCATATATATATTAAAAAGCAATATCTTAAATCCAGGTGCACATAACACAAAATCAACACGAAGTGCGTTGCGAAATGCGCAGTCGACGCAGGGGCGTGGCGGCACACCTCTCTATTAATGCTCAGCCTCTCGCAGGTGCATTAGTTTCACATCTCTCTCTATATGTTAACGGAAATGTTTAATTGTAAGATATGCAATTTCTGGTTATTAATAGAGATCGAGCGCCGTTTGAAAAGATTACGATAACACCAGCTTTGCTATTGATGCGGGGTTCAATAACTAACACTAAGATCTGACTCTGATTTGATTCTGGTTTTTGTTCTTGTTTTGATTCTGATTCTGATTTTGAGTCTGTGCTTTGTTCTGATTCGATAAATAGAGGAAGTCATTTTGGGGATAAAACGATGCATATACATCAATTGAGATGATACGTTCTCTATACAGTAGGCGTTGCCAATCTGCGGAAGGAGTTAGGTTAGGTCCTTGAGTAAAATCCAACACAGGATAAGTCACAAACCTAATAAGTCAATACTTGGTGAAAAGATCGACATCTATAATGTTAGACTTAACAAAGACGGAGCGAAGCCACGCGGTTTAACTATGTACCCTATACATCTGTAAAACGTAGTATAACAGTATAAAAATTATGAATTTCCCCGGTTCCTTACCTATATGGTATGTACCGGTATCAGTAAATAACATCATTGACGTTGTGTGGTGATAACCTAAATTTTCGTATGTAAATAAAATACTGTTATATCAAAACACTGCCACGACTCATGTGAAAAAATTACAACCATTTAGTCGATTCAAAAGTATGGCTTTCAATCTTAAATGTAACTGTTTATATTTTGTTCACATGTTAAAAGTCACGGGTTGGCCGGAAATACAATATTTTATTGTAAAACATTACAACACGGTCATTACAGCAGATTCGATTAGTCGTAGCTGTGTATCTACGTCAAACAAGCAATTACAAACTTTCATCCGTAATATTATTCCAATAGGAAGATATAATAAAGAAATTAAGATTGTTTACAGATAAAAGCTTAATATATCGCCGATAAATTAACTAATCAACAAGTTGTGTGCGCGTGTAAATTGAATTATAAGATAAGAATTGAGGCAGAACCTTCGCGAGATTCACATAGCACTCTGACCTTCTGTGGATGCGGAACGGTCGCCCAATAAAGATAACATTACACGGCCCGATGTGTTAAATGCAAGTAAAACGCATAAAACACTAGTACAGTAAGGTTATGCAAATGTGACATGAATAGTTTCCGGAGAAATCTCTTATTTGTGCCCAACAATGTGGGATTTAAAAAACGTATCTACGAATCGTTAACAGTTCATTAGCCTTATTTTGGCTATAAAGTATAAAGCAACTATTACCACGAGTTATACAGGTAGCTATGATTTACGAGTCGACGATTATAATTTCCTAGCCGACTGAATATGCAACGAATAAAGCCATAAAACGAAAAACCAATCAATTATAAAATGCATACCTTCATTAGGTATTCGTTAATTAATTAATTATGTGGCGACGTTATTGAATCAAACGCGAAGGTCGAAAATAAGCGGATAAAGTGAGTGGATTTGTATGAAGAAAAATCTTGCTTGTAGCCGCTTTAAGCGAATTATACATAAAACAGCTTTACGACGTTGCTTTGATAAAATTTGTGTAGTCTATAAATTAAGCGGATAATAAAATATAAAAGGAGCAATTTATTCTGATTGTCCGCAAGACTTCAACCTTGCCACGATCGTAAAATAGGATTAAAGCGTATCTAAATTATGTGAAATCCTAGCCCAGAGATGTTTAATAAATCGTTCACTATCAAAATTTAAGTATTCATAGATTTTTTTATTGCCATTTTAATATATTAACTATAAGTCGTGATTAAGTAACAATAAAACGTGCGATCACAAATTAAAGAAGTCACATTCGTATAAATCGTCGTATGAATATTCAGCGTTGTGATAAAACGAAAATTATAAACAATGATTAAGAGCCGAGCGAACTTTCATATGCGGTTAGTTCGCTTCCACGCTAGAACTACATCCACAGTACATAAATCAAAAAATATATTCAAATGAAATATCTCAATTTGCATCGCTTGGAGCTAACGAGTGACACTAACGACGCGCCACACAAAACAACAAAATTGAACTATCAATTTTTCTGTCCAAAAAGCGCCATTAAGAAACCTATAACAACGTTATTAAATACGTTTATTTCAACCTGTGAGCATTAATATTCAATCATGATGTATTTTCGCTAATTTATTATTTAAATACCGCTAGCGCCAACACGGTCATAATTAAATGGAATAACTTGCTTGATTTAGTTTCGAATTGTGGTTTAAATTTTTTGTTGACGCTATAAAACTATCCGTAAAATTTTGATTGGTATTCAATTTATTGTCACAGAATTTTCTAGATATAATAGAATATATTATATTTAATGAGTTATTTGACCGTTTTATTTAAAATATTGTTGTGAAGTGAATAATTCTCCTGTAAAGGGCAAATTATCGCTTTTATAATTAAAATTAAAAGAACGATTTCAAAGCCCAGAAATAAACGATAAAAATTGTAAGACTTCGTGCAAGTAAGAGAGTCCTTATTCAATTAATCCCTACTCATATTACGCGAACGTTGGCATGTTTGAATGTATCATACCTGTATAAATTTTGGCACAGGGCTAAATTATCGTTTGGATTAGTCAATAGGCTACTTTTTCGTCGAGACACATGCGAGTGTAGGCGCGGGATTCAGATAGTATATACAAACAACACAAGTATTAATTATCCTTTCTCTTATTTGTATTTTTAAGTTTTTGTTATGTACTAATGTTGTGAGGACTGAATAAAGATGATTTTTTATTATTATTTATTAATTAGAGAAGAAGCGAACTAACCAACTTTTTATCCCTATATCCAAACACACTAACATTTTAATGACGTCAATAAGATTAGCCTCTCAACAAAAACCATGTTAATCGTAAACATTAAAGAACGTAAGCATACTAATACCGTTTAAAACGAAACATTAATTGATCGCTTGTTTATTAAACAGGAATGTAATAAAATAACAACTATGTGTTGCCTCTTAATCAATGGTATATCTTATTTAGGGTCTAATGAGCGGCATACATCAAATTCGGTAATAACGACACATGGGCATTTATCACCCTACCTCACCACGAGTTATGTCCAACGATTAAGGAATTCGTGTTGACATAATAGCCGGGCAAATAGAGTTGAATGGTGCCATTTCTCATTGCATGTAGGTTAAATGCTACAATACTATTACACTATTCAATTATTAGGTGATATGAATCTTAACTACATTTCTTTTATTAATTTCAATACGCGTATTTACTCAAAAAAAATATAAAAAAAGGAACAAATCAAAGACGAAAAGTTATTAATTATATCCTGTCTGTATTTGTGAATACATTTTTCAGACCCAGGTTTATTATATTCCTGCGTATAACTCAAACATAAAGATTATAATTCATGATTTAAAATAAAACTAAGTTCTCATTTCGATTTAAAATTCTACAGTGAAACGAGAGTAGAGGTATATTTTCTTTTAACGGTGTATCATTTAAAATGAAACCTAGTGATATAAGCCTACATAATTATTTGGACCAACACACAAGTTCGACAAACACGCGGACCGACACTGCACAATGTACATTTAATGGTACGCATTTAAAAGCAAACGACTCTTATTAAACACATTATGATGCAATATTAAGCGCGAACACACAACTGTCATGATTAAACAGCCGGAACGTGGGAACACGAAGCAGACTCACTGTACGCAAAGAACTATGAACAAAAGCTGCAAAAAGCTCTCAACTAAACCGCGCTATACATTACACAAACGCTTATTAAACAAAAAGATTAATACATCAAACTGTACAGGAGTAATAAAACTTTATACTCTACGAGCGCAATACTACGATAGTACATTTCTAATGCCATAACAAGAACGCACTAAAATAAGACAAGAATCGTCTGACAATAGTTGCGTGCGTTTTATGAAAATATCAATAGTGTTCAACGTAGTTTAGTACACTATTAATGCACCGTGCGCTTGCAGACAAATTCAATTGACAGCCTCCGCCATAGCCCCGGGGTGTCCCTCGCTTATCGCCGGTCTATCTATTTACGCCGCTATGGGATATAAAGTTAAGCTACGTTATTGCACAGGACGAGGGATTTTCTAATCTTTATGATCCGATTTTACTGTCATCATAGAAACACTTGTCTTAATCAGACTGAATATCGATTTTACAGGAGCTAACTGGCTACTCAACAGAAGCTACGCGTAAAAACTCATGTTAAATCTCTTACGCATACCTAGACATAGAAATTAACAGATCGAAACATGAACACATAATAAATAACCTACCTACGTCACGTTCAAAGGGCAATGCTCTAAAGAAAATGGCATTTTGACTATTGCGCTCAACGATGTCACATGTGAGTTCCAAATCCAAGATGCGTCTCGGTGTTATCACAAAATATGATAGATCGTCGGTTGGTGCGCGACGCTCTCCCACGCGACACTGCCGTGATTAATTATAATTCGAATTTTATTCAAAGTGAACAGCGGACAAACTATGATACAATCAATAAACGGTTCCGTACCGGCGACTGTACAAGTATGATACCACAATTTACAGCTGATAGTGCACATGAAGACGTCACTGGCAAAGTGAATAACGCTCGAGAACAATAGTAGCAACATTTCTGTAGCGATAAGCTTTGTTGTAAACACTGTCGTAATCTAGTTTATCATAATTTAATGGTTCTAAAAAGCAAACGATATGGCGTGACCGCTCAATGCAGTTTTATTTTTAAAGATATCTTTGTTTGTTAAGAAACTAGAAGTAAAATGTATCGTTGTTAAATTATTAATGTATTATAGTTTTGTAATTATATCTTCTCATAAAAATGGCTAGAATTTGTTGTTATAAAATAATGAGGTGAAATTTCACTTAACACCTACTTACATAAATACAACCTTGTAACAATAAAATGCACTATGTACATATAATCATACGTCAAGCAATACAATTTATCTTCCTTTAAGACAGTGTCTAAACGCACATCTAGTCGCTATCGTGTGAAAGTCCACACTACCCGTGAACATTACAAGTTTCCATTTCCTCCGACGGCTACAAGCATACAATACTAAAGGCTCTTTGGGTCGTGTCACATCCTTATAACTGCATAAATCATACGGACGATCTCAAGCGCCACAATGATACAGGCCAACTAGAATAATAAATAACGCACCAGTTCTCTTTCAAAGAGCGACCGGGGAGCAATAAGTCGTGGACGGGTCAGAGGTGAAGTGAATAAAAAACGGCCGACAATTAAATAGCGTTCTTGAAGGTTAATGAGCACAATAAATATGTTGTCGGCACCACAGCTGCGGACAAACAAATGTGTAGCCGTCACACGTGAGGAGGGTTTGCTCGCGTTGAGGCAGGGCTGACTGGCAACTCCATTGTGGAGACGTGATGCTGTAACTCGTCGGGATTTCGACTATTATCACATCACGTATTAGATTCTCCGGCTAGTTGACAGAGCTGTCCTCGTGACTGTACTATTATTCCATGATAAAGCTGTAATTAATCGAACTGATCTCTACTTTCTTAATAAGGTGCTAATTCTGTAAATGATGTTTAATCTTTATAAAAATACATTCAAATAAATAAATACACTTTTTTGCTTTTTTTTTGGAAATAATATTTTTCAACACAGCAGTCCAACCCTAGGGTTACTTGTATAATAAATGAGGTAAGGCTAAGGTATTATTCATATCTTGAGTGCAAAGAAATAATTTTAATGATTTTGAAAGCAATGAATCCTTACATAAATATCATGACATGCCCGACGAAATATGTTTAATGGTACAAAGGAGTAAATTAAGTTATCTCCGGAATGTACATGTGCTAAAATTACATTTCATATACCTACAGTTCTTTGTTAAAAACCGAAGCAAGAATTTTTGCAATGTGAAGTTTTATTTATTTTACCATAAAATTTCATACACAATTAAATTAACTATGTGATTCCTAGAAAAGGAGGATTGAAAAATTTTATGGAAAATTAAATTCAAACTATAGACCTTAGGATATCCGTAATAAAGCATAATTCGAATTTCTGTATCAAAGGTTCGTAAGTAACAACGATCCTTTTATGTTCCAAACCCCCAAAAGGCTACAACAATTTTACGGTGAAAGCAAATCACCCCAGAACTAACTGTAGTACATTACCACACGACTGCACCCGACGGCGTCGTACCTGCATTTGATTTATAACAAGGGGACAGCTCCGCGGTGTGAATTCATCTAGCAAATTTCAGGGTACTCACTTCCAACCAATTTACAAGAACCCCGGAATTCATTTCACAGACCTACTTCCCGTATGCGTTTGGGGTAAAAATGCAAAACTGATCTCTGGTCTGGACTTGGTGGATATTAAATCCCAGCGGGATCCACTCTTTGCAGGCGCCTCTACCGACCTGCGTGTTCGTTGCCTATTATCAGCAGCAACCTTTACACCTTTTTTTCATCTTTTAACAATTTTTATAAATGGATGGACGACTGTACTATTTAAGGAACGCCGTGGACAGTTCAATGTGAATTGCTCAATACAGCATCGATGTATGTTCCATCGATATTTCTTTCTACACGATTATGATAAGTATTTTCAACATCGTAGCTTAACCGGTTTTTAATAATAACGAGGAAGTCTGCATTGATAATTTGATTAGCATGTGCATTGCGGCGACCGTCTTTAAATACACGAAAAGATGCATTACCGTGGGTCATCATTGTATCTTCGTTGTGTTTCACAAAGTTCAGCTAAATAAGCTGTGTGAATTAGGTAAAGGCTTTTCTGTGCTCCATTGCTATATCTATATTATCCTTATGCCTCTTTAGTTAGAGATCATTTTAAGTTAAAACGTTGATAACGTAAATTTGTAGGAAAACAGAAAATAAACAGGGACGTATTAACTGGTACCGGAAAGTAGACAAACGTGGGTGTTCTTAACCAGTCATTTAAGGTAATTGTCAGAAAATGAATAGAAACACGTATGAATCGATTGGAATGATTAAACTGTTTGAGATATAAAACAACATTGATGAGAAATTAATTTATTTTGAACATTTATAATGTAGAATATAAAGAGGTGAAAGTAAATAAATATTTAATTTTTAGTTTTATAGCATTGAAATGCTTTATAAATGAGAAATTTTGAAAGAATAGAAAAAATTTGATCACGAGGCAGGATACGAACCTGCGTATCTTGCCTAACCGTAGCAATCCTGCCTCGTGATCAAATTTTTTCTATTCTTTCAAAATTTCTCAGTAAATAAATATTTCTGTCGGCAATATTTCACTGTAGCAAAATGCCTTTCTTCACTTTTCGCACCTACACGTGAAAATGAATAATAAACATATTTACACATCCCACGAAATCTTGCTTCTGACTAGTACAGCATTTGTCACAGTTATTATTCATTATAATAAAACTTAATAATATAGTGAGAGACTAACGTATTTCTTCGTGAAAAACCAAGAAGATTCTTGGTCAATAAAATTCTACACTTCGTTTATATACCTACTAATTGTAACAATAATAAGAATATCAGCAGGATCACTTCACAAAACATGTGTAATAAATTTTACATTTTGTCTGACTATCGTGTAAAAACATGTCGATTCAAAACCAGTAAAAATCAGATGACTTATCATAATCTCTTTTTCATATTTCCAAAACAGAATCAACGAAGTCCAAGCGCACAGACCGCTCCTTTCCGCCGCAGTGGTTATCGGAAACGCCGCCCTCTGTTTTAGAAGACGTCAGCAAACAATACTGAGTCGACAAACAAATGTAAATGACCGAAATGTGAACGTCATGTTTGGCATTCCCATAAAACAACGTTAACACGTCATTATAAGGTAATGATGGCTGATTACAGGTGGGGGTAAGATGCACAGATGATTGCCCGCTGTCTGTGTGGTCTTGCGCGGTAAACAAACACTGTTGGATTGGGACCACGTGCCTCGCGCTTAATGCTCTTTTTACATTTACAGACCTTTCGTTATGAAAGGATCTTAAAGTTGCAGTGTAATTAAAATAAATTTATGGTATGGTGGCGGTGTAATAATTCGCTTTCGCTTTACTATTCTATATTTGGAGGCATAGTTCGTTAGTTTCTTTAATAGTTTTACACGTTTGTTTTATATGCTCAACTTTCGAGAGAGGAATTATAACTTTTTAGTCAGGAACATTTTGCTTATGACTGCATATTATGCAGTGCCCAACGATACGGACTGTTTTAAATACTAGCTTCTACCCACCCGGGGATATGCTTTCTGTGAGTTTTCATTAAATTACTATTCAAATCCAATGAACCAAAAAATCCATTGAGCCATTTTTGAGTTATAAATGGTGTAACTAACACGATTTTCTCTAACATTTACAGAAAGTAGACGTGTGTAATAGCTTTGTTTGAAATAACATTGATGGATTTATTTCATCAATTATATCTTAGACTGGGAAAAAAAACTGCAGTACCAATAAAAAGAGTACTTTAAGTACATAAAATTATATCCTCTAGTAAAAGAATGATAAGATTTATCTTGATTAATTAAAAGACCAGAAACTACCAAACACTACCATAAAATAAATTCCATTTTACTCCCAAGATTCATTCACCAACCGTCACGGCCGTTACAAACATTTACACCCATTCAGTAAATCATATAAAACAAAACGTTAAAAAAGTCTCGAAAAGTCAGATGCTATCGTGGGCCAAAATAACATATCGGACCCTTTATCACTATCACTCGATCTACGTTATTGATACGGGTCTTGTTTGGATGCAATGACGCATCGTCTCAACATTTTATAGGACCGACTCCTGTTTAAACATTTTAAATTATGACAATGAATATAAAAATATATGTTTCAACCCTCAACTGTAATTGGTTAGGACTTGAAAAAAGTTAACAATAAACCTCTATTATATAATTCATTCGTGCTAATTAATCTTATCACCTTTAATGTTTCTACTTAAATTCATGAGATTGCCAAAGAAAAACTAACAACAAAACACACAGCCATAACCTGGATGAAATATGGGACATAGTGCAAAACGTACTCTGTAGTTCTGTACCGACGTATAATTTTAGCATCTGGAGAAATAGTCCATTTACCTCTTGGTGGTCCCACAATGGCACAATAACAACAATAGTTTATATCCCAGCTGTACAATCGCTACAATAGCCTGTTATAGTAATCTCAATAATAATTGGAAACGCGTGCGACCAACTACCATCACTGATTGATAGAGGCGTAAACCACCCACGACCCGCGCATCATTCGCACTCTAAGGTTAATAATGAAAGCGTATATTTAAAGCTTCGGTGGTCTCTTGAATCGTGTATGCAAGGACGATAAAAAATTAAAATGAATTGGGTTAATAGCAACAATAATTGCGCCATGTTATGCACGGTAAACCACCATTTCGTTAAAAAAGTGTAATGATATTCACTAACGGGCCGTGTTTTTAACTTCCATGTTATATTTTAATTGATATTGTTATCAGAATAAAAGAATTATTAATAATGTCAATTATATGTTACATTTTGTAATTGTAAAACGAAATAAATCAACATGTAACTATGTCAATAATAATGGTGTGCATGCGTGAATCTCACTCGGTTACTCATTGGTTATGCTCAATAAATTTTAATAAGTATAATTGGATGACGACAGAATCAAACATTCTCAATAATATTGATTTAAGAGCCGTGTAACAATTCATGACTATAATAATAGAGAAAGTTAGAAACGGTAACTGCCGACGGTCCAAATCTATTGAACACAATAATAAATACTTGACAAATTGTAGAATATTCTGAATATTATACAATATTGTCCGTATTTTACATCTATATGGGCTATGTCATATTGTGAAACGAACAATTGCCATCTTGGCATTCAATTATGAACGATCTCCTCATTAATCCCATAATAATCGTATTTTAATTTCCTCGTGACGATTACAGTTGACCCTCTTTAACTCTTGACGACCGACTTAAAACTTCGAAACAAAAAAGCTTATAAATGAGCGAACGCAGACGGGGCGTTGTCATCACGATTATCACGTCTAGATATTGATGGTGACATCACCTCAACAATACCATAATAAAAATGCCATAATACAACTAACGAAAATGAATGATGACAGCATTACACCAACTATTTGACGCAATCACGGGGTACGAACTCCGGGCGATGGTTCACTGTTTACATGAGGAATTATCACAACCAAAATGCATGGATCATAAAAACAAAATGAACTTAAAAGCCACTTAAACACTGAACAAACAGAAATGGGCGAAGATCAATATTACACCCACCGATTCTGTCAACGCAATTAATACAACTATTATGGTCCCAACTCCATCTTAGCACATCGATACTAATAACCAATTAATAAACGCTACACCTCATAGAATTGCTCAATTTTAAATAAAAGATAACAGGAATTGTTTTTGTATATGGGTACATTTATTGCAATATTGTGCGTTTAAGGTTTTCAATTGCTTACCAAGCCAAATGCAAGGGTAAAAATGGTGGAGAAAGTAATGCATATAAAAATTTACATCACGTGCCTAAATAGGTCACTAATTTTCCGCAACCAATACCAGATCGGAACAGACAAGCAAGGTTATTGTCTCAGTGGCATCGCTTTGATCGTTTTCTTTAGCGATTAAGGGCATCTTTACACCCTAATGAATATTCAAAGGCATGCAAGGCGGAATCGATACACGTACTCTGAAAGCGGCAGACGTGCGACTAGATTCGGTTCGAATTTTTACGAGCTTGTAACATTATATCATTACAAGCCGATAAGCGATAAGTGCAATGTATTAGGGCTTGTGCTGTTGGCCCAATAAAGTGAGGACGATATCGTGCCACACTACTTACCGCCCAATGTTCCCAAGCGTGTCATTTGGTTTTATGACTTTTTTATTCGGTTTGATAGCTGAAGAAATGCAACACCCGGCCAGAATCAAATTTCTATGATAATACTCATGTAACATTAACATAATACATATGATAAAAACAATAGCAACCACCAAAGAATAAACTTGATTAAAATCCATGAGCCTATGTTTTCTACGTAAATTATGTATTTAGTAAAAACGTAAGCTGTAAATGACGAAATATTTTCGTAATTGCATAGGTTAATCCTTAATTAAAATGCTGAATACAAATTCAAAAACGATTCTGTTAAGTTTAGAATGCATATTATTATACATAAACTACACGCGAACACAAGAACGAGCGTCCAATTGTCCATACCTATAAATAAAAAGATAAAGAGAGGCAGCTTCATATGTCACTAAGTTAGCTTTAAACAGGCCAAAACAAATAAAAATGAAGGGGACAATAAGAAACGTCCAAGGTTTATAACTTTATAAGAGAGCTTCGTGTGCGCGCATAATGAAAACAAGCGATCAATGTCGTTACACCAATTGTGCGGGACGCTAGACAGATGATATCGTCAAAATACATTGCGAAAGAAAATATTGTTATTATCAAAGAAATATTCAGCTGATTGACACCGTCTGTGCGCCTGTGAGATCGCTTTAGACGATGAAAGTCAAAACACTCGTAAATAACGTATGTTCATTGTGGCGCCTTCGCAATTTTAAAAGTACTTCTGAACGATGCTCCATAAATTGAAACCCATTCCAAGTACAAAGGTTATCAATTTCGAATCTAGTTTTTAATTAAAATTGTAGTAACGTTATTTACTGCTAAACGAAACATCACATCATCATAATTTTAATGCAATTCAATTAATAAGATCTTTAATAACTTGCTACAGTAATGTATTGTTCTTTTGACCGGGCGACTTAAGGAAATCTAACCCTTACTAATAAATAACAATAAAAATCTTACATAACTATAAGTTATATCAAATTACACCTACCGATTGCCATTACGGTAATATCCCTTTATAACTCAAACTAAACAAAACATCAAAATTTATGATCGGATCCCGTTGTATAAGGGAACGGAATGAAAGCGCCGCGGATGCCGAATAAAGGGATATTTCTTTGAAAAAAAAATGAAAAGACGCAGAGATAAAAAATCGTCTATTCATAGAACGCAGTATGACGCACAGATGCTTTATCAAATATGAGATTAGCCTCTGAGCCGAGATCTCCCTTTATAAGGGAACAAATATTTTGACACGTCGGTAAGCAAATAGACACCATTGGTATTAACGGGATTAAGGTCATATATTTGGGCACCATAAGCACGGTGTAGATTGACATTGATATAAGTTTATGTTTGGCTACTTAATTGACACCGTAAAAAAACTCAAACTTTATAAATAGTCCATTCAAATATTACATTTCTATGGCTTAGTGTAGCGTTTCGCAGAGGACGCAATTTTTTTATTAGACCTTTAGGGAGGAGGGAGGGGGGGAGTGAAGTAGAAGCTTAACTTTTTGGGGTCGCCACGTTCGTCCCTGGTCCGGAAGACTATTTCTAAGAACCCGCTCAATAAAATAATAATTAATTATTATTTAATGTACACTAACAGAACATCGGATTCTACATTAAATAACATGTAAAACAGATCCAAAAATGTATGATATTGAACAATGTGAACTAATTCGTCCAACCAAAGGCATTCTTGGGCTGTCTCTGCCACCAATATTGAAGGAGAAGCCGCAATTTGACCTGAATGCTGCACGTATTTCAATGAACGATATCGACGTGAATACAACTGCTCACTTATTGAGTCCTTTTAATATCGTACCTCTCATGATGCAATTACCAAAAGAATTCTTAACAAAAAACTACAAGTTATTGAGTTATTTTAGGAGACATATGTAGTATGTACTATAATTTTGTACGTATATCGAGTTAAAAACGCATTTTTTTACTTTAATTATCGACAGAATTATATCCATATATAATATGGCTATGTACTTATTAATTTTTATCTGCATGCTGTGTTTGGCATTAATTAGGCATAATATTATATTATACTAATTTTATACGGTGATTGGATTGGGTTTAAATTCTAATTGTAATCAATTCTGATATCATAAAGAATTTTATTCTAACTTTGCATGTTGTAGAGGAAAATCTTTGGAAGTATTGCTCTGATCATGAAAAGAGCGTGGTGAAAACTTGTAGAGTGATGATCGTTTTTTGCTCGGGTCAATACAGGCGAAGTCGGTACAAACGGCTAGTAAACAATGAAGTAACCAAAATTCCAAAGTACAATATTAGTTTTATTGAGCATATTTTTGTGAAATAATCTATGCGTAGATATTTCAATAAATCTTTAAGAATTATATATATTCACAAAGTTGTCTATAAATAATTCTTAAAGATTTCATAACCCGTACTATTTGACCGCTAACAAAATCTTAAAGCCCACGTTTCGATCGGATGCAAGCAAATCAAACAATTGATATTATAGCAATGCAAATGCTATGCAGAACAAATTAACACTGATCGGAGCGATGTTTGTCATCTAACTGTAGAGCTCAAGTGTGCGACGTCTTTACAGTTAGATAAATAACTATTGTGCGACGCACTTCTTCACCAATAATGCATTTCATTGTCGGTTCCCTTTTGTGGCGCAGGTGCAAATTCCACTAATTCAAGAATAGCCGGCCACTATTAACCGCTGATAGATTTTCAATGTTTTCACATGCTCTCTAATAGAGGCATAGACGTAACGTTGTTAGTTATCCTTGCTCATTTCCACGTTATATACATATATCATTTTGATACAGCGATCTTGTGTTTTAAAAGCACGTGGTCAAATAAAGAAAATTTATGATTAATTTTTCTTTGCACTATTGACATGCTATAGCTGGTTACACATTCAAAAATTAATTAGCTGATGTACATAACGTTAATTTTTATGACAATTCAATTTCATCATTATTTTTTTTAATATTAACTTTCCACCGCTTTGGTGCGTGATCACATATTTGATATACTTTATAGTAAATATATTTAAAGTTTTATTCAACGGTATATGAACTGGAAATAGCATAGCTAAACATTGTGCTTAAATATATAAAAAAAAACCGATCGAAAAAAAATTCGCTTTAGCGAAAGACACGAATTCGAATTACGCCGCGTGATAGTTTGTTTCTATTATTTTAAACTTTTTTAATATTTATTCGATTCTACAAAATTAAACGAAATGTGTTTAAATCGTTTTAAAGTTAAAATTTTTTAGGTTTAGTTAAATTTAACATAGCGCCATCTATGTTGTATTCAATGAACTACGCACTTCACAAAAATAATCCTACGAATATAACGATAACAGATGGCGTTATGTATACAAATATAAATCATCTCACCATCAATCTTCAAATTATTATTTTTTTAAAGATACATTTACACAATATTATTGGTATAAGCTTGGTTTTGCTCTAACACTTATTTTTTTAGACTACAAGCGAATTGGAGGTCATTTTTGGGTTTACTTTCATACAGCATAGTGCAATTACTAGCAGAGTAACCGCTGTTTTTATGATGAAATGAAGATTGTAATAGAACTTTCGAGTGTTGTTTTATTCTTTTATACATAATATTAAACTAAAACACTGGACATAATTTTATCAGATTTTGTACCATACAAGCTTTACTTTCTTAATAAAGCAAAAGATTTAGATTCTACTAGCTGTGCCCCACGGTTTCACCCGCGTAAGTCTGTATTCCGTAGGAATATCAGGATAAAAAGTTGCCTATATGTTATTCCAGTTGTCCAGCTGTCTACATACCAAATTTCAATGCAATCAGTTCAGTAGTTTTTGCGTGAAAGAGCAACAAATACACACACATCCTTACAAACTTTCGCATTTATAATATTAAGTACGATTAGCCCAGTAGTTAATAAATGAAACATGACAAATGATCCAAAAGTAACATGTTAAGTAAGTCTTAGTCCAATGGCGAAAAGAAAGTAAACCACCAACTTGACAGTTATAAATATCTAAATATATGTAACTCAAAGGTGACTGACTAACATAATTACACACATCCCAAAACACTAGACGGATCAGGCTGAATTTGGCATGCAGATAGATGACATAGGCATCGGCTTAGAATGGATTTTAATAAATTCTACCACCAAGGTGATAAGATAGGAGACGAGAGTTTTTACTTTGAAAACTTATTAAGACCACGCAGGCAACACTGTGGGCAACAGCTAATGTTCAATAAAATGCAAATGAATCTGACTTATTATTATATAATTCTAATGTCTATTTTCTTTATATAACAAATTACACAGAGCTGTATGGAACAAATATAAGTGATATTCAAATGTAACGAGTAAAATATTCCAAAGATAATCTTATGTGAACATACAATTATAGGGATTTTACAGTGGTAAAATTGAGAAAAGTGGTGTGAATCAAATTCTAGTGGTAACTGGTATAGATATACCAGGTTAACATAATTTATACCACATTCTTTAACTCATGATATTTGGAATGAATATGGATAAAAGGAAATAAAGTTCTTGCACATTGGCTTGTTTTACATATGTGCTGTCTCAAACAGTAAGTATAAATCCTCTATTATTTATTTTATTAGGTACATACCCGCTTGAGTGGAACCTTAAAACAAATAATCCGTGTGCCTTCAATAACTTTACCATATGCTTTATAGGGTATCCATCTGAAATATGGTAGAAACAGAAAATAATAATGAAACGAAACAACAAGACATAACGAAACGAATTATAAATAAAACACACAAAACCTACCTATCAGGAATTTTTGGAGGCATTTTAAATTATAGTAGAGATATTTAAAACTATTTATATTTACTAAAGTGAATCTAAAATGTATGTCATGAAAAATCTTCAGTGTTGCCACATTGTTTTTTTAAAAAGTGCATCTTGAACTGAACTTACTTCAGTGGCTAATCATAACGCGCGTAAACAAACCATCCCTTCGCATTGTGTAAAAGCAAAAATTTGCAAAATCAGACCTATTTCGAAGTAATTGCTAAAAATACAAAATAGCGATAGATTTCCCTTTTGCAGAAAAAGAGTTTAAAATCGGATTGAATCACCGTCTAGATTCTGCCCGAAAAGGGCTAGCATGGCAGCACTGAAAATCTTTGAGTATTTTTGTGAAATATGTAAAATTTAACCTCAATTTGTCATTTGTGACGTTTATTTCTATATGGCATCCCTGCGAACAACAGACAATTAAAACAATGTAGCGTGCATGAAGGGATAAGTCCATTTAGTTCATAAAATGATAATTATAACACAGATAACATCATACTCGATATTATTTGTGTTTGATTTTATAAAATAATTCGAGCCCCCTGCATCAAAATGATTTCGACGAAACGCTTTTATTCATTCTTACAGTTTTGAAAGCGAAATTTAATATTTATTTTAATTTTTTATTGATTTAAATGTAACAATTTGTATTCTAAAATTAGACTTACTCGTAACATTTTGATTTATACATAATATTCTATTGGTTCCCTACTCCCTGTATGGTCCCTGTTACTCCTGAAGCGCTTAGCGCTTAACTTTAAAATTAAGAAAATTGTGATCACACTGTCCTAAATTATTAGTAATAGATACTTGATCAGATAATGGACTATATTAGTGTATAAAAACAAAACAAACTTTAGAAATTGCGAACGAATTCGAGTAATTTAGTAAAGACTGAAGTGTAATATAATAAGTGCTTAAATGAGACCTTTCTTTTTTCTAATTGGAGAATGTTTTTACGCATACCCTAGGACTTCGAGAAAACGTCCATGGGTCAGCCCATATCGGTCTCCCACTGCAATAGTGGACTACCGACTAAACTTCACTGTGTTCCGTCGAGCCGCTCTAGCGAAGGGGCCATGGGTATGTGTTAGAAATCGTCTGCAACCCTCTCGCTGGTATCTTATCGGCCCTCATCGGGCGACGTTAACCAGCGGGAGAAAGCTTTGCTCGTTCTACCCACATGTGAGCGGCGCCAACGGAACATGTCCCATGCCGCCTCACCGCACCGGACCATGGAATACATCCCGGATCCATCGGCACCACCCGCTTACTTTTTCCACAGGCAAGAAAAATTGGAAATATCGTCTTTATGCTATTTCACTTGACAATTCATATTTGACAGTCAAATCATGTACTCAAAAATTTTAAATTTTGTTTAGATTCCCAACCACATATTTTTTGAATCGGTTTTTACTATTTAATTAATATTAAAATTATCATAATTTTATTTTACCACGAGGATGTCACTCTGTGTTACATTATCAAGGCACAAAATAATACATTTATAAATATAACGTGTTATGGTTACCATAGAAACAAAATGAAAAGAAAAGCTTGTTTGGTCGAGGCGTATGAATCGGATAAAGCTATATTTGAAGAACAAGTATTAAGACGGTTTAAAGAAAACATGTACAAAAATACTGTGTGGTACAAATCTCTGTTAAATGCAGAGAAAACATGTTTAAAAGAAGATAAAGTAAGAAAAATTCATTATAAATTTGATGACGACAAAGAAATGGTTGAAGAATATAATGTAGATACTAAAGTGTTAATTAGAAGAGCTTGGAAGTCTAAAGGGAAAGTGGGTAGTGAAGGGAAATGGGATGTTGAGATAGGAGATCCTATACCAGATGCAGTGCAACCTGTAGATTCTGCTGAAATTGTTGAAAGCAAAGACCAGGTATGTAGAACCAACTGTTGACTGCTTTTATTTATTTTAAAACTAACTTTAACGCGCGGCGTAACTCGCGTTGTACCGAGGTAAAAAGTAGCCTACGAGTTAATTCAGACTGTAATCTATCTCTGCACTTTATTTCATACAGATAAGATAAGCTGTTTTCATAGTATTTTCTTGTGTTTGATTTTACGCGAGTATTATGCATTTAGAAAATAAAAACTTTTTAACGGATTTTAAACAGGGGTCACGGGGGTCAGTCTCCCCGTGACCACGCTCACTGTAAAGTGTTCGAAACGTCGGGTTAATAATATAATGAATAAATGGCGTTTGAAATCCGTTAAAAAGTTTTTAATTTCTAAGCTGTTTTCCCATGAAACAGTAATAAACATCCATACATGCAACCATCTACCCATCCATGGTTAAAATCATTCACATTTACAATATTAGTGAGATAATTTCAGTAATTCTAATAAACATTCAATTTCAATAATTCTAATTTTATAATGAAAAAATCAGTAGCATCATATGCATGAAGCTTTAATGATATTCTTTAAAGTAAGAACAAAACTTAGGCTGATTTTAGCAAATCTATCAACAACTTAGGTAATCTAAATCAATAATTCCTTCTTTTTGTTTTCTTATTACAAGTAATTTATATTAATTTATAAATTTTTAAATTTTGGATTTTGTAAAATTTATAACACTCCAGAACTGTGATTTTATAAACATTGTATGTTAAAACCCTGTAGCATTTTGTCTGTCTCATTATCCTAAATTCTAAGTTCTGTTACAGCCAGTAGTGTGTAGGCGCAACACTAGAGTTAATCTGGAATGGAGGATAAGAAACTTGCCATACCCAATAGAAACATATGGACTAAAAGCAAACAACGACGAGAAGTGTATCATCATCAGTACAACAAATAAGAAATACTACAAGAAGTTATTTATTCCTGAACTAACAAGGCTAGGATTAAATGTTGAACAATCAAACATACAATCTTCTCATAAGTACAACACTCTTATTGTGATGGTAATAACCTTTTAATATCTGTCTGCATTTCAAACTTCCAAAAATTATGGATGGTTCTCAATTTTACATGTGGTATTCTTTTTTAACTTTATGCATAGTATAAAATTGCTGTCAATGGTCTGACTCAAATCGTAAGATAGACATAAAAACTGGATCACTATGCTATGAAATATTAAACAGTAGGCACATCATTGAACTTCTGTTAATTTATATTTAATTTACAGTACAAGAAGCCTCAACAACTAATAGATATGGAGAAAGAATGGTATGAGGAGCTAAATAATGTTAAACCAGTAAAGGATATTCCAAATGAATGCAAAGCTCAATGAACTGATTGATATTTACAAGCAAATTTTTATCTTTTGGGATTAATAACTGTATTTGTAAGTCTGTGTGCAATATTATGTAGGATATGTGTGTCAGACTATTATAGAAATAAAGTAAGAGATTTAAATAACATTTTTATTGAATACATTGTACATTATAGGTTCACAAAGAACAGTTGTTAATTTATTCTAAAAAACGAAATTGACAGAGCGCCCATGAAACATGTGACTGTGTAGACTGATTGAGATGTTTAATAACAGGCAGCTGTTTCCACCCTTTCGAAACAAATACTCAGAGGGCATATGTGACACAGAGTTAAAAATGTTCAATTGTCAGAACATTGTCAATGTTTTTATTCTTATCAGTCAACAGATAAAAAAATCATTCTGTCATAAAAAAGAAAAAGTTTTTTATCCCTCCTTATTTCTAATATAAAACATAGCTTAATTCAATCACTATCATCCATAATTAAGGCTTTTGCTTGTTCCTTAAGCTCTTCTTCATTTTCTTCTTTGTCTAACAGTCCTCTGGATTTTAAATATTCACCATATTGTAATGGAATACCCATAAAAGTTTTCACCTTGGCCCTCAATTGTTTCCATGTGTATTGGTTATAGTTCTTTTTATCTTTAACCATTGCTTTATAATCATGACCATATTTATCTAGCAAGTAAGTAATAAATTCCACTTGTCCTTTTGGCAACCTGAAATTGAAAACAAACTATTATAATTATAATTTAATTTCTTCTTTTACAGACTTCTACTAACAACTTATTCTGAATAGTAGGAAAATATAAATGTTATAAATAATAATTATATTTGTTTCAATTGTACAAATTTTAAGTAAAGACACCCACTACTTGTAAATCTATTTATTGTATGTATGTCACTGGAAATTAACAAGATCCATATGTTTATCGATTTACTAGGAAGTTTATAAACTTTCGTAGGATACGAAATTGGAGATAAATTGTATATTTTATGCCTACATTTTTGTAAATTGATAAACTTACTGCACTCACTTGTAAAATAATATGTAAGCAATAACCAAACGCCACACATCTGATTGGTCATATGTCACTTTTCCTTCCTAGCAGCCGTCAGAGATCAGTGTGTATGTATTTTACGTATTTCAAAGATGTGTCTATTTAAAAGAGCTTCTGTGTTTGGTCTAACCATAAAGAATCTTATGAATAGATATCCGTTACAAATTAGTCACATGGTAAATTTATATTAGTTTATAAATTTACCATGTCACGCTGGAAATTGATAAATTTACAAAAATGTGAATGTAAAATAATACAATTCATCTCCTACTTAGAATTCTTTGAAATAGCAAAAGTAGTATATAGTATACTACTTTTGCTAATAAAAACAAGATTATCTGCATGCATTTAATACTTACATAAATCTCCTTTCTCTTGGAGCAGTAGCTTCTTCTTCTAATTTTTTGGCAACAACCTTCTTACGAGATTTTATAGCAACTACTTTTTCTTCTGCTGGCGCATCTGGATTAACAATTTTTTTGGCCACTTTCAATTGCTCTTCTTTAAAACTGGGTATTTTTATAACTTTGTTAGGATCATTTGCCAGACCCATATCTCGCAAGTTACGTGATGTGGATTTACTGTGATTCCAGGCTTCCTTAAGCGCCTTACTAAAATAAAAGCATGTGTATGTTATCAAATATATAAAATTCTCGTGTCACAATTTTAGTTACAACACTTATGAAATTTTGTGTGCATATTGGGTATGTCTGAGAATCGGCCAACATTTATTTTTCATACCCCTAAATGCTAAGAGTAAGGCAGAACAGCGTTTGCCGGGTCAGTTAGTGTTTCTATAAACTATGAATAAAAATACTACAATTCGATATAATATTACAAGTTATAACCACGTGCTTTACAAACCATTTGATTGTTCCAGTGCTTTTCTGTTTCAGATGCATTCTTTTACGGTTAAGTTTGTGAAGATATTTCTTCTTCTTATGTTGCTTTTTTATCTTCATAGTTTTAGTTATTTAGATCAACTTTTAAAGAAAATAAATATTTTTACGATTTGTAAACAAGATTTTTGACGTAATAAAAATGTCAAGTTGGCCGTTGTTTGCCCTTACCCCAGTTGCCAGATAGGCATTTACTTGAAATACTATACAATTGTGCAAAAACATAATTGCCATTCAACAAAAAATTGAATTGAAATACTATACTTTTCTGCATGCATCTATTTTATCAGCTGCACTAACTTAACTTTATAAATTTTTTGGTACCCTATAAAGTGTTACAAAAAATTTGATATTACATTTTAGTAACTCTTAACCATAGATTCGCCCGATTGCTTAATGATCTATAATGGTAGTATTACAAAATAGCCATTCTTCACTCAATTCAAGTTATTATATCTTGGAAGCAATTTTTTTTATCTTTATTTCAAGTAATTCACGTTGCAATCTTGCATTTCTGACATGGTTTTTGTGTCTGGATATAGTTAGGAGGAGCGTATAGGCTGCTGTTTACCGCGGTCATAGCCTTATTTTATCTGTGCCGCGGTGTAACATGTCATACATATTGATTTTTTAAGTGCGCGGACAGAAAGCCAGAAACGAAAGCTATCATATAATTTAAATAAAACGTTAGTGAAACACGTTTTTTTTCTGGTAGATCATATAAATATCTTACCTATTTATTTGCCTTTAAGCTTGCGTAGGTAACTACCTAATAAAACTTGTTTAATGGCAAATGGCAACACAAACATCAATGACAATACGTGACACGTGAGTGATGACATTGTCACAAAGACAGCGACACACTGACCGATGTCATATTTATGTTTTGACAGATTTATGTCAAAAACCGGCTGCAATTTGTACTTAACCTGTAAATCTTTTCCAGAAAACGCATTGTTGTATAAGTGGTTTGATTAAAATGGAATGGATTCATAAATAGTTCATAGAACCACTGCTATATTTTATTGTAGCTATAGTTTTCATTCACACAGTAAAATAGCTGTTACTTTGGTTACTTGACAATGCATAAAACAGGTGCAACTCGCCATAAAAAGTTTCTAAAGGCAGAAAAGTCGAAAACAAAATTGAAAGGTAAAAAAGACAAAGAATTACCCAAAGGAACAAATGTTACAAAAACTAATTTCAAAGTTAAAAAGATAGTAATCAAAGAACAATTGAAAAAACATGCTCAAACGGAGGCCCTATCTACTAGAAAACTTAATGTCAAAGAACTGTTATCAAGACTCAATCATTTCAATGCTCAGTCACGTACTGATGCACTTGATGGCCTTAAGGAAATCATAAGTTCCAACACAGATATTCTTGAGCAAAGCCTTGGACCTGTTATTCAGGGTGTGAGCGCTCTGATATTAAATGTGGAAAAAAATGTAAGTTAAATTACCACATTTCTTTTAGAACAGGAACATTATTTTGTACTCATTGATTGTTCATTGGTATACACATATGGTTAATTTTTTATATTACAGGTTCGGCAAGCTGCATTAAAAGTCCTTCATTTAGTATTATCAAATATTCAAACTGAAAAGATTGAACCTTTTTTTGATATCATGTCAACATACCTACGAAGTGCCATGACTCATATTGATAATAGAATTCAAGAGGATTCGCTTTTATTCTTAGATATACTGTTAGCATGTGCTCCAGAAAAAGCTGCAGAAGATTTTCACAAAATAATACCAAATTTTTTGGATATGATTTCAAAATTGCGCACTGATGCCAAACCAGGAAGAACATTAACTATTAATCTCAACAGTCAAATAACTAGTGTCAAATGGAGGGTTAAAGTTCTAGACAGATTAAAAGGCTTTTTACACAAATTTGCTGATTACAACAAAGTTTCACTTATTGAGAAGTCAGATGACTCAAAAACTAAAAGTTTTAACATGGATGGGTCTAATCACTATCCTTTATTTAATCCAATTTATACATCTATTTGCCATGTGTCTTGTTTCTCTACAAAGAGTTCAGAAAATTTGCTGCAAATTGATGAAGTTGATAAGTTCAGGGAATATATTGAGACCCTGATGCCTTTACTGTTTGAAACATGGCTAGAAGCAAGTCCTAATGCACAATCTGGTACTCGCATGGAGACTGTTGTAACTGAAGATGCTGCTTTATTACTGAGACATATACTAGAAGTGATATCCACTATATGGGACCTTGTCAGATTCTATCATCAAAGAACACCCAGCTCAAACATAGAACAACTGTTTTGCCAGAAGTATAAAGCACTATTTAGTCAAAATATATGCAATTCATTTCCATATGTGACAAATGTTAGAACAAAGCAGACAAAAAGCAATGAAAATAGCATGGAAGATGTTATCACTGATCCCAAATTAACCATAGAAAACCTACAAATCTGTTACTTGTTTATAATGTTAAATCCTCGTATAAATATTGCACAAGATAGCAAACTCATAAACACAGTTGTTGCCTATATAGAAAGGGTGCTTGATTACAAATCAGTTCAAAATGTGAATAAGATCATTTTTAAAATCTTGCAATCAATGTTTTCAAAAGAAATAACAGGTTGGACAAGAACAACCGTAGTTATGGATTCACTGTTTAAAAAAATCATTGAAGTATATTTTAATAGAAGAGAAAGTGATGATATCCATCAACAAATATTTACTTTACTGTGTCAAATAGCTATGAATGATAAACTAGCACATTTCCACTCCAATACGTTATTTGAACAATGGTTGAAAAACCTGCCCGATATCCTCCTTGGAGAATCTCTTACATTGCAAAGTGTGGACATTATTCACAAATTTGCAGTTAGCAAAAATGCACTTTTTAATTCTGTGTTGAAACCAAAGCTTCTAAACATCATTACCAACTTACCGAAAATAATGATAAGTGATTGTGAAAATGATAATGATTATCATAAATTATTATCTCTACTTTACTGGATAAAATCATGGGATGCAGATACATTAAATTTATTGGAGAATCAATTACTCAATAATGAATATAGAAGCGATCATGGTAAATTTATCTTTGATACTTTGAGATTAAAGAGTGGTGGTATCTTGTAATGTCATATTTATAAATAAAACTATTATACATACTTTTTCATAATTTTATTTCCATTAAAACGCAAATATTAATTTATTCATAATCTGCATAGATGAAATAATTTAATTACAGTTATACTTTATTAGTTAGGTGCACACAACACTTGAAGCAATAAGCCTCTCAACACCTAAATCTCTGGCTGGTATAAATTTAAATTTGAGTAGGTAGGTATAGGTAGCTATTGTGATTTCAAATATTTAAACGAAACATTGCTACATTGTTTGGACACAATTTGTATATTAATATAATGTCATGGCTCACTCTTTACTCATGAGCATTTTGTGCTATCATAATTTAATTATTTTAAATCAATTATAACTAATCTTATGAAGGAACATTTTCAACTCCTAAGAACATAACATGGCATAAACAATTTTTTGATTACAACACTCCTTTTACATTTCTACAATGTATTAAAAATATTCCTTTATATTATCAATAATACTGTCTTGGCTAATTATTTCGCATGTTCAGAAAAAAAACATATTAAAAAAATTCATACCACGATTATTCAAACAGTGCAATTAAATATTTTCATACATCATCTTTGCTTGCTCTGCCATAAAAATACAATCATGTCTTTAAGGTTGCTGAATAATAAAAAAAAGGACACAGGATTTTTTTACAATATAAAATTGGAAGCAATTATGATTCGCCTAAATAGTTAATGCCTATGCAATTGCAACTGTTTATTATAAAGGATATAGCAAGTAATATTCGACACTATAACCTTGCAAACATACAAAACGATAATTATATATTTTAATAATGATCTTGTAAATTGATTGTGTACAAGCTCTTTGGACTTGCAAATCCTTCAGTACAAAGGAATAAGACTAGGTCATATTAAATATTATTCTTCTAACACCCTACGATTTAAATATTATGACGTATTATATTAAATATTGATGTTTCAGTTTACATAAAATTTGGCAAATTTTGGCTAAAATATATATTACCAATGAAAGAGCAAATAAACCTTCCCGTTTTATAGCTCACAACAGAGGGGTGATATGTTTACAATGAGTATAATTTCTGCGTAGTTAACTTGCTATTGCTACCATATAATACATATTATATTTGGTTTAAATATTTTTTGAGAACATCATCTCATAAAAAGAAACGCCTCTTAACTCACTATGTGCATTTTATGCTTAAATATTGGTAACTTCTGTATATTTGTGACCTCACATTGCACGAAACGATTTGAAACAAAACATGCAAAAATCAACATAGTTAAAGATTCAATCTATTTAAATTTAAAGCAGCAAGACATCTTCACGTAATAATATACTGATATATATGTAATACTTTTTGAATGTGTTTATTGTGTTTTCCTTTTACTAGATTTTTTTGCGCGAGGTATTGTAGCAGAAGCCGACAGCACTGCCTGTAAATAAAAAAAAATCTTTTAAAATAATAAAAAGCGTAAGCGATACTTCAACATTCAAATCCATACTATATACATATCAGTCTATTCTTTATTTTAGGAACATTGGGGATTGATTTAGTGTTTTATTAAAAATATATAATATGGTTTCAATTAAAGGAAGATAAGCATACATAAAAACTCACACAGGTAAATTTACTAACAACTACATAATGCTTAGTGTTATAGGTAAGAATATACTACATAAACACTCATAATTTAAATATATTTAGTAAATATTATTATGAAATTTAGTTAATGGAATTAATTAAAATAGGGGTTTACATATATGCAGCAAATTAAAGAAAATATAAAACGATACACATATGTCATAGCGAAGCACACACGAATTATTAAAAGGTTTCTATATTGAGGCTGACAATATTTTTTTAAGATAACAGTAGTTTTCATAAAATTGTCTTGAGCTTTTTTTAAGTAAATTAATTATATATTTTACTCATATCATTTTTGAGTAAAATATATATTTATTTAATAAAATATATATTTATTAAAAATATACGCAAACTATGACAGTTGCATATCGCTCTAAGGCTGAAATAAATAGGTAAAACAATAAAACACAATTTGCATAACTCCATGCAAAACTCACAAAACTAAAAGTGAACATACTGGTCCGCCTGCACCGCAATAAACTGAATTGGAACATTAGGAGGATTCTACACATCTGTGCTCTTTGCAGCGGTTTCAATTTCATCATGTAAAGGGACAAATTTGTATTCCGGATGACTTTCTAATTTCGCATCTATAATCTTTTGCAATTCATCACTTTTTTCCAATATATCTTGCGTTATATTTTCTTTTCCAGCATCTTTGTTATTTATTTTATCATCGTCATCAGGTGTGGTTATTTGAGGTACTTCTATAGTTTTATCATTTGACAGATTTCTTACATCCAAGCTACTTTGGAATTCATCATTGGCTCTATCCGAAGATCGTCTGCTTTCATTTCCGGAAGAAATGGATATGTCAGATTTAGATTTCTCATCTCCCTTGTTCCAAAAAGCTAGTTTACTTGGAAAGTGCAATAATTTGCCTAATACGATATTACTTCCTATTGGTAATCGAGAGGGGGATTTCGATTTAGCCCTTCCTGGTTTAACATCTATATGTAGATTGTCTTTTAATATATTATCCTGACTAGGAAGAAAGACATCACATACTTCATTATTAATTACTGTCGTATCATTATCTTGTACGTTTTGAGTTAGATCCATCGAAGCTAATTCCTTTTTAGGTAGTGTATCAATATCACTAATTTTTGGAGGTGATGGAGCTTTACTCTTTCCATATTTGCCTTTTACAGATTTTTTAATAGATTTAGGCGTTGGCTCGGGTGTTCCGTAAGATGCTTCATCATCACTCTCAGTTGAATAATTATCATTTTCTGAAGAACAAGTGCTCACCGTATCAAGAAATTCATCTGACACATCCATTTCTTGTTTTTCGTTACATTCTTTCCATAAATTTGTTGGTATGGGTTTTTCATCAGACACAGTCATTTTATCTTTGACAATATCTGTTTTCTGAGGAGTAAAAGAAATGTAAGATTCATCATCTTTTTGAACAGTTATGCCGTCTCTATTCATTATGTTCTGAACGTTTTCCTCCTTAAAAACATCTCTAAAACCGGAATCACATTTCTCAGTAATATTCGCAGGATTGCCTAAAACTTGAATAATTTTAACTTGGTCTCCTACATATTGGTAAATGAATGGCGGGACAGTATGGGATAGGTATAAAGGAGAGGATATAGAAAGAAGAGGGGGCATCGTATTATCAAACGAATTATCCTCCTGAAGCTCCTCGATGATCACTTCGTTATCCTTTAAATAAAAAGTAATATCTCTAAATCTAATATTAAATAATACATTCAACAAAGAATACATAAACTAATAAATGCTATAACAGACTTATTCAGCACAATAATATTATTATATATATTGTAATTAATATAGTATAACTATAACTATAAAATTACATGCAATAAAAAAAAATATATAAGCAAGTATGGGATATTTTTTCAATTTCTTAGACCAATAAACACATTTTTCTATACTGGATTTCCTATAAGTTATGTATATATATTTTATGCCTATTAATTATATATATTTTGTAATTCAATCCTTTATTCATATACCGTTACAATCTTTAACCAGCACCAATCCTACCCTGACATTCTCTTTTATATATATATGTATGTACTTATTATAGAAAATTTTATTTCGCAAATATTATATTAAAATGTGAGCTTTCCTCTATATCGTTCTGATAATCGTTATTGTTATATATGACCAATTTTCCAAATAATGAGCATCACATTTAGAAATTTCATACAAAAGGAACCTTTTAAACTTTGAAAACATAATTTTGTTTTGACAACTCGTTAATTACATTATAAAATAAGATGAACAATGTTATATTATGGCAGTCATTCTTTATAATATATGATATAATTATATTCTATTCTATATAAAGACATCAATCTACATTTTAAGCCCTACTTTTTAACAAATACAAAACACGCGTACATCGCTTTATATAAGTTTTTTTTTTCACTACCTCTGGTTTAGTATTACAAGTTAAAATGTACGTAAATCTTTAAACCCTACATTATATAGCGATTTTAAAGAACAAACTAAAAATGATCTTGGGTCAACGTTTAAGATATAATAGTGGCCTTAAAATTATGGCTGTGAGCATATTGGTTAATTAATGTATTTAGACGAAAACCATGTTAAAACTTGAGCGTTCTTCTGAAATAATTTTATTGTACAACAAATTAACTATTACCCATTATATGACATAACCAGTTTGGAAAGGAATAATCTTTACAAAACCATACATTAACAAATGCATATACTTGTAAAAATGAATATATAATATTTTTTGACGCTTCCCGATCCAAGCATCTATTTCAAAATATTTAGCACAATCAGCAGATAATTGGCATTAGTGGCTTACGACAACTTAAAAAACTGATTGCATTCTCAAATTTCTCTCATGACATCAAATCCTATCTCACCGTCTCCCTCCCCACACGCCATTTATAAAGAAACACAGAAACATCGACAACCGCGTAAACAAAGAGCACGATCAGCACACTTAGGCGACCCGCGGGCGCTTGATCGGCTCGACCGTGCATGAGTCTTCACTTACGATAACTTGATAAAAAGAATTGCAT
>NC_052119.1:5870944-5880905 GCF_012273895.1 Zerene cesonia
CGCGGCTCAGCGACGCCGAGTTCTCCGCGCTCGAGTAGCCCGAGCTGATGTCCTCGGTCGACTTTATGTGGCTGGAATTAGAAAAAAAGACATTCAATGTTGATTATGTGAATTTTCAGTGCAATGACATAACGTAAGACTGGTTTTAACTGCAACATATACATATCAAATACATGAGAGCTACCTGAAATCAGGTTCATCCATACGAGGTCTAGGGCCGCGCACGTCCACATCGACTTCTGGGAAATACAACGGCTGACGGCTATTCGACTCAGATGCGCTTCTTCTAGTTGCGTATGCGCTGCAAATTGAAAAAAGAGTTTTTAATAATAACCGGTAAATGCCGTTTTAAAAAAATCTCTTTCATTTAACAATAAATTAGAAAAAACAATCTGCTCTTTTTTATGTCTACTGGAAACCAAATTAACCAAATAAACTCCAAAGTCAGACGTATGCTTTTACTTCCGGGACCTTATACCGAAACTGCATATTATGCCACAGCAATAAAGTGTACTATCATAATACTTTTACAATTTTTCAAACTAGTACAATCGATATGTGTATTGCGTAAATATTATACTTGTTTATAACAATAACATATAAACAAGTATAATATTTATAATAAATAAACCTTCCAGAGAGCAAGCAAAGCAATACATGTTTCATACAATGAACAAATATTTGTCCGACAATTAATAGGTACATATATAATCATGAAACCGTAGGATCGTGATTTACTAATAATTATGTGACATAGACATAAACGGAGCATCAGAATTCAACTTTTACACAAACAGTTTAGAAACTATAGCATTCAGAATTCTAACTTTTCAAAGGACCATTATATACAAATATATAATACTAGCTGACCCGGCAAACGCTGTTCTGCCTTACTCTTATCCTTTAGAGGTATGAAAAATAAATGTTGGCCGATTCTCATAGATACCGGATAAGCACAAAAAATTTCATCCAAATCGGTCAAGCCGTTTCGGAAGAGTAAGGCAACGAAAACTGTGACACGAGAATTTTATATATTAGATATATAGCTAAGAGTCTGTTTGTTTCAACGCTCCAATCTCAAGAACTATTGGACGGATTTCAAAAATTCTACTGCCATTGGATATTTACGTGGTCCCGGAGTGCTATACGCTCATATATGTACCACATTTTGTATGTGCAAGGAGGTATGGAGGGGTTTTGTTTGGTGAGTGGGAGCCGAAGGCCCATATCCTTATTCTTATATCTTACCCTTCACAGTCCTTTTCTTTATTCCTTTCGTCAATCCTTACTTAATCCCTTTCCAATTTCTAATTCCCTTTTATAGTCGGCAATCCATTTGTAAAGCCGCAAGTTCTGCAATCGACCTTACGCCTCTCCAAATGTTCATGTGCAGTGATAGCGCTTACCATCAGGCGACCCATCAGCTCCATTGCCGAGAAGAAGACATAAAAAATATCTAGCGTCTACCTTTTAACAGCGCGTCTGATAAGCCTAGGTTCAGATAAAACGTCGTCCGCCTCATCCGCGGCGAGCTCCTCGCGCGGCTCGCACTCCGTTAGATCCGACAAGCTGTAGCTCTTGCGCAACTGTTGCACCAGTCCACCGCCGCCCTGTCGAATATTACACCTTTATAGCCATACATTTTGGTTATTAATTTGTTTTATAGTGCCATTTTTATATACATTTATTGAAATCATCATCAACCCATATTTGTTCCCACTGTTGGGATACAGGTCTCCTATGAGGGTTCAGGCCATAATCCACCACGCTGGCCAAGTGCGGGTAGGCAGATGTCACATGTCGAATTGTTTAATTCTCGGACATGCCGGTTTCCTCATGATGTATTTATTGAAAGATGTTATATAAAGCAAACAAAGTGCTTTGAATAAGTTTCGAAGGAAGTTAAAATGTATAATAATAGAAAAGTTTATATACATTTTTATTTAGATACAGTTAAAAAAACTATTTAATTTTTGAGTTTACTCATGAGAATGAGCAACCACTTTTTGACAATCTGTATGATATTGGTTAAATTATTTTAAACACATGTATATTGAAAAATAAGTGTATAGCAAAAAAAAAATAAATAAAGGTTATACTCACTTGTTATATATTGCGTTATACAAGCTTCGTGTTGTAAAGCGCATGCAATCGTGTTACCTAAGCATTGTATAGCGAATCTAATTTTCTATTTTCAAAATAAAAATCAACTTATTATGACTATCGTTTATTTTAAATGATATAAAAACAATTACACTAATTCAGTCATACAGCATACTTTACAACTAATAACACACGTAATTTATAACGTCCACTAACATGCGAATTTAACCTATAGGACAGAATATTCGTCATACAATAGGACATTAAAAATAATTGTAAATGAAGATCATTACTTATAACCTAATACATCTATTATTCCATATCTGGTAAGTATGTAAAGCATTAACTATTTGGTCGGTATTAGTGAGCTGATTATGGTGTAGTGTTGAAAGGCAACAAACGAAAAAGTGAGCGAAAAAATCAGAAAGAAAAATCAACGGGAAAAAGGGAAACGAATATAGATAGTTTCTCATCAGTAAAAAGAGCACCACGGATTAAAAATTTACATACACAGCACGGAAAAGAGATCTCGATATCAACAATTTAAACTAATCATCAACTATCCATTGTATTTTCTTTGATTAAATTACGAGGAACGTTTACGAGAGTTAATGTTAACACGAATTTTGTTAATGGCTGTGTCCAAATGAGAGTTCAGTCGACCAAGATTTCATTGTTTTCCTTCTCGACGGCGGCCTGGCTCCTAGTCCTGCGGCCTCGGGACCGGCTTCTCGGTTTCTTTTCCTTTTCCTTGGCAGTTTTACGTTTGCGCACTACATTGCCGCGACTCCTGGCCGCCGATGCTGGATCATAGTCTGGATCGTTCGCATCACCATCACCAGTTACTTCATCGTGTACATCATTATCTAGTTCGACTATTTCCACGATTCCAGGCACATTGTCCCCAGCGCGTTGGAATTCCAGGTCCTCGTATGTATCGCGATAGCCGTCTACCTCATCGTGACTGCGTATAGCGCGTCTATCTTGCTCGGGATTCGGCAGATTCAAGTTCTATATGAACGATGGGATAGGAAATGTACGGGGTGGGTGGGGGAAATTAAAAAAGCGTGTTAATAAAATTAAAAAGTACAAAATTAAAATTAAACTAGGCGGTGTGGCGTGGGCGAACTAAAATGTTTGTGGCAATACGGGCATGCTTAGTGATAAGACATGATATGTATATACATGGTATATTCTTTTGTCCATTTTCCATCATGAATATTGAGCTCATTTATTATATTTTGTTGCTTGTTTTCTTGAAGAAAAGTATGTTTGTCGTAATTTTAACCTTTCAAGGTTTTAGAAAAGGAACAATTTGCAATTGCTCCAATTTGAAGCAGTTACTTTTATGATGTGCAAAAATGTGTAGAATATGATTTATAGCTCAAGTGCATGTGTAAATTTTGTCTATATTGTTCCATTTTTAACACAAAACTATGACTAACCATGCCACATATATTAAAAAACAAAAAAGAAAACATGGATTAACTAATTACACTTCATTAAGTAAACTCACTTTAGTGTTATACCATGATCCTCGCGTGAACTCAAATAAAAACCGTTTCGTTTCTAAGAAAACAAATGACTTTCTTGATGTACATTAACAGTTTTTATTCAAGTCAATATTATACAAAGCATGCCATTAAAGATTTTATGGTGTTGACAATAAGATCAAAACTCACTTTGATAGCTGTTTGCATAATAACGGTGGTGGCATAGTTGACTCCTTTAGTGCCCAGATTTAGCACAGTATGGTAACCCTGGTCTTTGGCTTTTGCTATGTATTCATCTATCTCCTGTAATAAAAATTAATAATTTCAAACATATTTCTTCTCCGGATCAATATGTGCTCAACGAATTTCAACTCTGTCGCAAAGTTATTGGGTTCAGAATTAATCCAATTTAAAAAGACATTCTAACAGAAAAATTTATAATAAGTCAAACATTTGTTAGTAATGTAGATCGTATATTAACTGTTAAGGTCTATGAACTCTTTGTGCCTTATCTCTTTGTTATACTGCTGGTTGCGACGGCCTTTCTGAATATTCATGAGGACCTTCGTCGTGTCAAGATCAAAAACAATGCTCGAGAATACTATATTATGCATAATAATTTAAATATCATAGGGTACCGTTATAGTCAAACATTACATAATTCCTCATCCAACTTAAACCAAAATCTCTTTTTATAGGATGTATCATCGACATATTGCTTTGAAAAATCGTCATAGATAAATAAACCAACATTAATATATTCACAAATTGAAGATCATTAGAGATACGCTGCATAAACGAGACGCGTTCTTGGCTTTAAGTGAAGGCAAGAATGCATGTCACCTACGGTATGCAACAAACGCATATACGGGGTACGCTTCCGCCACATTTTATTACAATGCTATAATTTAAAGACCTACTGAATATATATAATATCTATACTAATATTATAAAACTGAAGAGTTTGTTTGTTTGAACGCACAAATTTCAGGAACTACTGGTCCGATTTGAAAAATTCTTTCAGTGTTAGATAGCGAGTTCATTAAGGAAGGTTATATATGTACCACGGGCGAAGCCAGGGCGGACCGCTAGTATTATATAAAGTATAACGAGTAAAATTGTAAAAATTGCATATAATATTTATTTATTTATGTATTATTTTGAACATAACTTACATATGCGTTTTTCCACATCAATTAAATACTAAACTATTTCAGTAGACCCTACTTTATACAGCATTAATTTGGTTTAACTTTTTCATCATACATTTTTTTATGTCAAGTGCGGTTCGGCACGAATTGGGCCAGCTCGCACCGTGGAAGTACCAGACCCCCACAGAAGACCGGCATTAAGTAGTAGCATGCTACTGTGTTTCGTACGATGAATGAGGGAGCTGGAGGCCCGTTTCGTCATCCTTCCCAGTCCATTCCTTTTTTTCAGCCGTCAATCCTTTCCTTATCCCTTACCCCTAAAAAGCTGGCAGCGCATTTGCAAAGGCACTATCTCTACGAATGTTCATGGGCGCTGGTGATCGCTTACTATCAGACGAACCACCAGCTCAGTTGTCCACTGTGACACACATCAATACAGGAAATACTCCACCTTAAAAGGATCAGGCACCTACGCTTTGAAGGTTTCCCACTATCCCACTCACCTGCTCGCGCCGGCACAGCGCCGGATGCACAAACTTGCGGTACAGTATCGATGAACCTTTCGTGGCCGGCGACAGGAGCCACAGCACGAGAACGATCTTCACCTCGTAGTAGAACGGGAACCACGATAGGAACACGTCCGTGAACGTCTCCGTGCACGTGAATAGGGCGAACACGATCCAGTACATCATCCATTTTACCTGGAATTTGAGAATACTCAGATATTAGAATTGTTATTGTGTAGGGATTGCGTAGGGTGAATTTATACGTAACTTCCAGGATATAGCTCTAGTATAATAATGATGATTACTATCTTCTAAATTTGAAATATGTATTTGAAAAGTATTTTTTTTTTTTAAATAATTCTATTCATATTTTACCAACCGACTTCAATATTCGTGTTTGTTGCCTCATAACATTTAATTGAGTAAGCCGATTTTAATGATTCTTTTCTATTTGAAAGCTGAGTCTCCTGCCAATTTAACGGCGGTTCAGTTTTTTTTTTGTTAAAAGCAATGACTATTTATATTAAACACCTAGCACACATAGCACTCAGGGACCATATGCAACATAAGCATGGTAAAATAATTATTGAAATCGGTCCAATAGCTCCTGAGATTAGCGCGTTCAAACAAACAACCTCTTCTGCTTGATATGTATAGCTTTGTATGTCACAGTTAAAAGCAGAACTGATGTGTCACTATTTGAGATAGAAGAACACTCATTTTCTCTTAACAAATTATTAGCTGGAAAATAAGAAATACACTCAGTCCGAAGATTGACCCAGTGAAGGGAAGGAGACCATCACTGATACGTAAATAGATTGGCCTTATTCGGTTTGCATGGTGTATGTGAGCAAGATGTTTTAGTTTATATTCAGGATTCTTGCCGTAATGTAATACAAGTCTTATGAAATGTAATACATTTATTTTTTGATACATGCATTATTACTGAATTCCTCTAAGAACCTTCAATTAGACATTAATTAAAATTGTTGCGTTTTAAAATTGTTTTTACTTCCTATAATTCTTTTAAAAATGAACAATGATAATTGACTGACTTTTTAATGTACAAAGAAACAAATTTCAATCGGTGCACGCTACACCTAAGCACTGCCGACTTCAAGAGGAGGTAAAGGACACAGAAGAATTGAAGCGTTTCGGCAATTTGCGCACAAGCAACAAGGCCAGAGGTGGTTGTTTTGAAAGCGTTTAGTGCAACTATTATCGCGTACTGTATTTGTATAAAATCTCAAACGATGCTTGTAATATTATTTAGTTAATTAACCGTCTTTTGGTCAAGCACAAATGATACCTTAATTATTATGTATATACAAGTATATTATGATGTATATACAAGTATTTTAATAAATATCAATGTGTTATACTCACGTATTCTTTTAAATTCTTCGTTCGTACAGCTTTATATGATGCGTATGCCGGGTAGAGCGTCCCAAATACCAATCTGCAAAAGGGATAGATCAGCAGATAAGATATCATCCTCGGAGCCACTAGTCCAGTCGCAACGGACAATACACCAAAGTTTGCGAACGTAACACTAGGCACGCATTGCTGCAATGCAACACCCAAGTTCGATAGGAATCTATTCAGCACTTGTCCTTTCGTATACACGAGAGGCAAGTCATAGTATCCATAAACGTCAGCATTTGGCTCGTATTTCACGAGTTGGTTTTCAGAAGCGTTCGCGGCGGAGGCGCGAACGTATCGAGCCTCTAGTTTGGTGACAATGTGACGGACACTAGACACTCCAAGACTGAGCGTCGGTAAACCAGGGTTGTCGTCACGGTAACGCGCGCGGCTCGCTTCCATGGATACGCGTTTTGCAACGAACAATTTCGAGCGCTTTGTTGTCCGAATGCGTTCAACTCAAATCATTTTGTTCATATAGTATGTAGATGTGCACCGGCTGACTGCTTTATTAAGACTGGGAGATGAGAATCACTTGAAGAATTGCGTGCTTCTAGATCAATAATAATATTTAGGTCATAATTTATACACTTGATACGAAGATCCATTAAAAAATTTTATTACTTTCAAAGATAAACAATTTAATAAGTAGTTACAACCCAAAGTTTCTATTAGAAAGGAGCATGAGTAAGACCAACGTGGGCGATGATTGATGCAAGGATGGTTTATAAACTCAATAAAACGATAAACTTGGATTATTTGCTTGTTTAGACCAAATATGTATTATAAACACATTTTATAGTCAATATAACTTTGCTTCCTTAAAATAGGAATATTTAAAAATGTTTGTGTAATGTCTATTCCAAAACCATATTTTAAATAATTGAATATTTATAATGCACTTGACTGAATGTTTGTTGTAAATACTATGTTATTTTACATACGAGAGCGTTACTCTTTGATCATCAATAATAATACAAATGGTATGCAAACATTAGTACAATTCAGCAAATAACGAACAATCAGTGACCGGACAGCAGACGTTTAAGTATCTTCAGTTTAAATTACTTTAACCCGTCTTATTGCTTTTGGCGAAACAAGCAGTCGTCACCTTGAAAGAATTTTATTTAGTCCGCTTGATCTAAGGTATAAAATAAATTGTATTTAAGCGATTAAACCTTTTCATAAAAATAAAAAAAATCAAATATCATCGGACAGTATCTAACATAGTTTTATTGATATTCATATGAAAAAAGAACTAAAAGGATATCGTTTGTGATTACTGTGACCTGTGATTACTGTGATACATCAAAGTTTAAATACTGAAATTCTGAATCAGCTCTAGTTAGCATCGATCTTCTTGTGGATAACGAAAAATCGAACACGTTTCATCCAAAGCGATATTGCTCATACGAGATGATAATTGTCATAATTAATATACCGCCTGTCAGCTGCATCGAGAACAAAGAAATACCTCACAACCCTAACAATTCGCCGACCCTTCCATATACGTAGTGATCTTTAAAAATAAACCATAGGTACAATTGCACAGATGCGCGATCATGTAACCGTATAAATAGACAAGTGAACATATATTTGTCTGTCAGCGCAAACAATGCCATGTTTGTGACCGTGTTAGCGACGTATATAATAGTTAGATAAATTGCAAGCTGTTGGGCACAAAAAGTCGTGTAAAAGTGTAGTTTCAAGACTTTTATATAAAGATTAATAATATTTTAGATATAATTCTGCATGTTAAACGATTATTATAGTATTGTAAAGTTGAGTTTTGAAATATCATACTGTTCATGTATCTTAGCTTACCATTCCTTCTAGAAATCATTGATTGGAACCAATGTTGATTACATAATTTTTCTATAGTTGTTGTTATTGATTTGTTTGGTACGTGAACAATAACTAACTAATGACTCTTTTAGATGATATTATTACATTTAATAAACGTGATATTGCGAATAAGAAAGCAGATTTTTTTTTAATAATTTTATACTTCTAACTGCAAGTAATCCCGTTTACTAATTACAGCTTCTTCAAATAATGTGTTTTAATTTTTTCAACGTCGTTTCAAATCAGTTGTCTGTCTATAATTAATTTCACATTATGTTAATTACAGAGGAAAAAAAATTGTAGAAAGCTAGAAGTAAATTACACTTCATATATTTTAATGTACTCATTAAAGTCAATCAAGTATATATTTTAGCTATAACAATGCAGTTTTTGACCATAGTATTTACGTAATAAATTAATATATATTAATAGAATTTTAATCGAACTTTAACATTACACCCAGCGCGAAAGCATAAAATCCTTCCCTATCTACTTATAGAATTTCTCTCCTGCTTTGCCGCATATCATATGGGTCAAGAACCTCCGTTCCAGTAATAAATACGTTCGAAATACGCCCAAAATATAAAACCATAACATCGTTACCAGGTTAAAAACTGTTACTACCCATAAGACTTACAAACAGCGATTTAGTTTAATCTTTCATGTCATTTTCCTAAATTAGTTATAAATACATATCTCGTTTACGTATCGTGATCTCGTATCTCTCTATATTTATACATAGACGGTATTCAAAATGTCACATCACACGGAACGTCTTTCTCTAAACTGCAGAATGTGTTAATCAACTTTTACAATTCTCTGGAAGAACGTAGAAAATAGAAATGCACTTATAAAACGCGAATGCAGCTATGAACAAATCAAGTCGAATTATAAATAACTGTTGCATTACCGATTGCTGGGCCAGTTTTATTAAATATATGTACTAAAAACTTCGGGAACCACGCTAACTGTGGCGGTGAACTAATTAACGTGATAATAAAAGCGTGTTAAAAATCGGTGCAGCTTTTGGAGTTTATAGCAAACAGACAAACAAACAGACTTTGCTTTACAATAATATGTAGTGATGATTCAATAGATTATCTTGATAAAGAGGTCCGTCTATTAGGTAAAGGTCAGAGTCAGAAATGTATGTTAGTACGTAAGTTAATTCGTTTCAATAATATAATTTCTGTTGGAATTCAAATTAAAATATAATCGCAATCTCTAAAACTTTCTTGAAAGAAAGAAAGAAAGAAAGAAACATTTATTTGACTCCATAATTAAAAAAAAAAAAATAAAAAACAATAAACTTACAAAACAATACAATAATGAACACAAACAATCACAATAAAAAAGCTTATACAAAAAAAACAATTAAACAAAGAAAATAGTAATAAATATAAAAACAAGAAACATAAAGTGGAGCCAAATGGGGTAGCCA
>NC_052119.1:5881905-5898883 GCF_012273895.1 Zerene cesonia
CTTGTGAGTGTGTCTGACTCCAAGTTGTGGTTTGTACCATAATCGTGACGATATTGTAAGTTATTTATGGAAGGTACGTCGCCTGTCGGATACTCCTGTTTAAGTATGCACCGTTAATGAGGCGTGGTCCAGAATATGAATTTTGTTTATTATTGTTTGCTACGTTGACAATGAAAAGTAAGAGTCCAATAAACTCTGCTTCATAAATAAAGTAAAAGAAAGATTAATCCTGTTCTCTTAATATTATAAACGCGAAAGTTTGATGGAGATATGTTTGTTACCATTCACGCAAAAAGCAGAATAACACATTAGCTATAGAAATTGATTTTGCCCTCGGGTTCATCTGCGTATGGAAACGCTCGGCACTAGCGCGGCTAGTATCCATATAATTTCCACTAACAGAAAAATAACCTGAAATAGACGTATCCAGCATAATAAGGATTGATTTCTTCCTACGATTGTGTCTCTCATTATCTATAGCCTATATATTAGGTGCACTAGAATATTATTCACGTAGTTGATTGCTTCGATTATTGTGCATTTGAACTAATTTATATGTCTATGAACTATTGGACATAGTCTTTGAGCTGTAACCCTTTTCAATTCACCCTAATGGAATTTCAATTAAACAGTTCGAATACATTCATTTGTTAAAAACACATCCGTAGTTTATATAAACCGCTTTATTAGCTACTACAGTTGGTAAGAAACTCAAATACAATGTGCGCATTTCCTGTTAGTCCAAGTCAGTCACGCGTACAGCAATCTATTACAATTTCAAATTGGCCGCTGTTGAAACCAGTAGATTTAGTTTCAACAGTAGCAACGAAGCAGAATCAATATTGCTTTAAAATTAACTGCGCATTTTAAACCCAAGGTTTGACTCATTAACACGGATAAAGGGTAATTAGTTAATGACAAGTAACCTACATTTAATGTTCCGCATTTTCCATTTTCCGCATTACATTATATCATTTATTTGCTTCAAAAATCCAATATATTATAGAAAAACAATAATGTTTAGGAAAAAACTGAACCGCCTTCAAATTGTCAGAACTAGACCATATTTAAATGAGACCACATGGAAGGTGGTGCCTTAAGAAATCTTTAATATCGGTTCACCGTTCACAGTTCAGGTCAAGCCAAACTACAGTCTAATTAAGAACCGGTTGAAAAACAACGCTAACAATACATTTTGGAAAACTGTCATTGAATAGGTGCACTTAATGAATCTAATGTTTTAATTAGTTTGATCCTACCACTTTACTAATTTCTCTCGAAATGAGTTTAATTCGTCATTGTTTAGAAGGAATATAACTTCCGCTCGTTTTAGTGTTCGTTATTAGTATTTCGATGCATGAGTTATAAAACATGATACTTGACATGAACGATATAAAAATAAATACAACACTCTTATATTATTTTCCTATATTAATAAAATCATTTTTACATAACATTGATATGCTTAGATATACATTACAACGACATGGTCCTCATAATATATAGTTATGCGTATTTCGAGTTTCGTTCGTGAAGACATAATTTGGTATGAAATCACATGAACCGTGTAACTGGGTAAAGGTAGAATCGAGGTTGGACCTAATAAGGCAAGACCGGGCTTAATAAGAGCATAATATTTCTCAGTCAAGGTGTACGACCTCCAGACAACACGAATATGTCAAACGCATTCGGATAGACACTAATTATTGTAAAGTCCGATTGACAATAAATGATTCACACTACAGTTAGGTGTCAACGCACTTCACTCGGGATGTAATACGCGGGCCCTACCCGCGGTCGTCACAGACTAAAACGTCCGATGCACAACAGAAGCCAACGCCAGGCGGGCCACAACGAAAATAGCACCCGGCAGTGCACTGGGCCACTCTGATGACGAATTCCAAACCACCGATCGGCTGAAGCTTCTTTGTTCGAAGTGACACAGTTACGTTTCAGATATCTTGTAACACGAATATAATGATTTTGTAAATTAATATAAGGTTTCGACTATGACTCTCCTGATTTTTTTTTATAAAAATAAAACAAAATAAACGTCGTCTTTAAAGACTTTTGTGTAGCTAACTGAAGGTAAAAATAATGTTAAAAAGCATGTTAGTGCTGCCAAAATATAGTATAGATAGTTGCTCTGTTTTAAGAAAACTTGGATCTGTGCCAACTGTACATATAGTTTGAGAAATGTACCCACTGTTAAACATGTGGGACACATTAATTATTGATTAAAATTAATGTTCAAAATGACAATAAGTCTAATTTTACTTCTATAATACACTAGCTGCTCGCCCGGGTCTGCCCGAATAGACATTTTACATTACAACAACACATCTCAATAGATATTAATTTCCCAAGCCCGATTTGCACTTGAATGATTAAAAAAAAATACTGTATTTTTACAGCATTTATATAGCAAGTTTAATTCAGGATATGAATATACCCCTACAATTTTAATAAATTTATCCATAAGGTTGATTTTGTTTTTACGTGACATGAATATGAACATTGTGGATTTGGATTCCCGTGTGGTTGGGTTCTCTTGTTTGTGTATGTCCATGGCCATATAATCAATTTCAATGATGTAATGTTTTCCATCATCATCATCATCAGCCCATATATGTGCCCACTGCTGGGACACAGGCCTCCTATGAGGGTTCACGCCATAATCCACCACGCTGGCCAAGGGCGGGTTGGCAGATTTCACATGTAGTCGAACTCTTGATTCTTGGACATGCCGGTTTCCTAAAGATGTTTTCCTTCACCGTTTTATGTTTTCCATACTCTGCTAGATTACTTTTGCAATCTCTACCAGGGGAGATACATCACATAATTTTGTAACACTATGTTACAACACACTATGTTACACAAAATCTTGGTAACACTATGTTAAGTGTAATGGCACATGGATATTCTAACCTTGACTTGAGAAATTAAGGTTTCCAAACAAATAAGCTTATGGGAAAGAAGATTCTTTATTGGTGTAATATACTTTGAATGTTGAGGGTATGGTATGGTGTCCATGCTTGAAAGATTTGTCAGTGATTTAGAATTTATTATAGACTAGCTGCGCCCCGCGATTTCACCCGCGTAAGTCTGTATCCCATAGGAATATCGGGATAAAAAGTAGCCTATATGTTATTTCAGTTGTCCAGCTGTCTATGTACCAAATTTCATTGCAATCGGTTCAGATGTTTTTGCGTGAAAGAGCAACAAACACACACACATCCTTACAAACTTTCGCATTTATAATATTAGTAGGATAGTAGGATATACTTTAATTACTTTAATCAAAATAATTTTGTTTTGTGACAAATTCAAGGGCCCACTGAGAGAGTAAGGGGATTGAAGTAAATTATTACATATATAGTAAATACAGTTACAGGGTATAGTTAAGGATTTATTCCAGGCAATCTTGTTGTTGTTGAATGTTTTTAAGACAACTGCTTTTACAGTTATTAATTAAATGATCTTGGTTTTCTCTAATCACGCCACATCAATATGTACATATGACAAAAAAAACTATACTGTACTTAAAAAAATTACTGAAATAAAAGATTTGTTGAAAGAAATGTTCAGAGGAATACTTGTAGCATTATGTTTTCAATTCAGGTACTCTTTTAAATTAAGATAAATCCTGAAGCAAATAATGCATTTTTCTGTTTATTTTTGTTACAGCCATGCATTTACACTTTTAGGCATCCTAAAACACTTTTAGTCCAAGTAGCCTACTTAACCGTAAGAACCATAATATGGAAAACAACAGTCAAATAGGAAATATAATGTTATTGACATGTATAACACCATCGGTTTATTTCAAGAGATAAAGAATATAGAAACCAACAAATGTTCAACAATAATATTGGATAATTAATAGAGCATAAATCAAAATTTTTGAACAAAGGATGGAGCAACATTGAAGTACCATAGCAGTTCAAGTCACAAAAAGAAATTAGATTATAGTCTTTGTGAATAACAATATGATGATCTAGATCAAATATGTAAAAATGTGCACTAGATAGTAGATACTCAACATTTAGTTGGTTCTACACACTTATAACATATAAAATTAAGTTTACATTAGTATCTCAAATAATTGTTTGTTTTATGTCTTTACAGTCTTTGCAAATAAATTATCAAAAATAATTGCTCTATTTCTCTTATATATATATCTAATTAATCTAATCTATAAAAATATGTTTGGGTAGCAGTTTTAAATTGGGTCTATTCGCTACAACCAATTATAACAAAAAGAGTTTTGTAAGTTAATAGAAAAAATACTAGCGATGTCGCTATCTTAAGTCCTATCTATAGCGAACTAAGTATTATTTACAAATTTCAAATTGTGTTATCAAATTTTGTGTAACATTTCAGGTAATTGTTTATTTATTTGAATCAATTCTTATCCATCAAATTTAAATAAAAATAATTTGAAATAAGTGTACCAGATGATACTTACTCAACTAATTAAAAGATTTCAAACAAAGGGATTTTAAAATGCGCATTTCAAAGTCCATATTAACAAAAAAATATATATAAATTACTTACATGACCAAGCGTGAAATTATCGAAGATATCATATTAAATTCACATACGAAGACTAATAAAAACGTTCACAAAAGAAAACATGACAAAACACAACCGCCCTGCAAAATGACCAGTCCGCCATATTATAAATCGAATCTGTTTTGATCACGTGACAGTTAAAAATCAATATGACATCTTCGTTCAGTAATATTTACATTGACATTTTTAAATACCACATTAGCCTGTGGAAAAATTAATCAAAGTATAGGTGCTTACAATTAGGTAATTGAATAAAACAAACTGAAAATCAATATCCTTTTACAAATAGTGAATATAGAAACCAAAAGATTTTCGTCTAGCATGATAAATTTTGAATTATGGAGCGAATTTGATCCGATTTTCATGATTCGTTATATTGATAAAACAACAACAATAATTGAATCCAAATTTTTTTTGCTATTAAATTTAACAATTCTATAAAATTTTCATAAATGCAAAATAATTCATTAAACGTTTGTACTTATGAAATATGATTTAAGACGACGCAAATGTTTTCATACATTATAAAATTTAAATCCATCCAACGTTTTTATAAAAAAGTATTTGAACAAAAATATGATATATTATTATGAAGTACAAAACTTTTTGTGTGTGTGAAAGTGCCATCTGTTCTTAAATACAAAGTTATTTTTTTAAAATCACGACATCTTTTATAACCCTGAAACACTATACGCAGGAACAATGTTTTCGCACAATAATATTGAAAATACAAATGTCATTTTCCTCAAGGTATGAACATAATGAATCCATACCTTCTTAACATGGTAGTATTATACAATATCCGTTATAAGGCGGAAAATTTAGGTTGGTTTTGGATACAGTTGTTGTATTTTAAAACTGGACTCTTTTTAAAAGAGACGGGTTATCGCTCGTTGTTGCTCCCCGTACTTTTTGTATTCTGTTTCATAGTTTCTCCTCGCTCGACGTACGGGGAAGTGTACTATGCGTTTGAGCGTTGTTTTATGACGTTTAGTGTGTTTTTTACTGTGAATAATGTGATTGTGTAGTTCGTTATGGCATTTAGATATCGCGAAGATTTAGTCGGCAAACGATTTCTATCTGTGAGTGGTGTAACAAAAATAAACGTGAATAAAGTTTGCGAATGGGGATGGAAAGCTGGTGTTATCAGAGCAGCTTCTCATAAAGATAACAAGAATAGAGAACTCCAGGTAATTCTTCTTCTGTGAATACATTAGCCTTTATTATTTCATGAGCACTTTCAGTCATAATTTTAACAGAAATTGCTGTTTTATAACCATACTCTTAGATATACTTTCGCTCAAGTTACGACTTTCGACAACTAGTTGGGAAGTGTATATATACATATTATATACCTAATACCTATTAAAATAGAACTTGTTACGAAATATCTTGCCTCCGAAGTCTAATGCATTTTTGATATGATACATTATAAAATTATAACGATGTCATCTTGGTTACTAAATGTTAATCTGGTTTGATTTCATTACCAATAGTGGTAACACGTTCAGTTAATTAACAGTAAGGTGTTTCATTATATACGCCACGTTTCTGTATAATTCTGAACATATTGTTCCTGACAGTAATAGAATAGTAGGTATATAGCTAAAAAAACCTAATAGCTTTTCTACCTTACTAACAACACGGCGACGAATATAGGTATTGTAAATTGAAGGTAGAACGACAAACCCGAAACATTAACCTAATGCTTATGGTGCCAGTTGCCATGACCTTCTTGATTTTTAAAATTTAAGTAAAAATACATAATACTTTGTAATTTTTGTAGTCTAATAGGTAATATTGACAATTCATAGCGTGTACTTTTAAATTACAATAATCAGTAAAGATTACAGATAAAAACAAAAAGTTAATATCTATATGCACTTGAGTCTGATAATAATCGTAACAATAAGTACATGCCTGATGCCTACAAGAAACAAGGAAGTATTTCCTGGTATGCATTAATATACACGTTTAATATGAATAGTCGCAATAAAGATGATGAATAACCCACATTTCTTATGGCATTTACTTCCGTCATAGAAATAGCATAGATTATGCAATGAATATTCGACCAATAAATAATTGGCACCTGTCTGTTTATGTGTTACGTATGTCGGAATTAGGTATACACTAGTACAAAACCGAATGCACATGACTTGGGGTTCATCGACCCCACTCTTACCGCGTTCGATGCACCGGCCGTTTGAACTGAGGCGCATCGGCCGCCGGACTCCAGACCAACGTCAAACTTGTGACAAAAAAAGGAACGAAACCGATGAGAGTTCCTGCCAACGATTTAGTAAAAAAAGTCAAGTAAATTTTATGCGGCAAAAGAATGCAAGCAAGCGGAACCTGTTTCGTATGCTGCTTTTATTTTAATTGCTACACATAACATTGTGTGCATAAATACAATACAAATGTTGAGAAAATGGAATGATTCAATAGACTATTACTAGCTCATCTCATTTGTATATAGAACTCTATAATAGACTCAAGAAAGGAAAAACCAATGTATTGTACTTATGAAATACTTTTAGCAAACAGTCGCACTAATATATATGAGACATAATTTCCAATACAGTATTTGAGTAACGCAATTACTCTACCTCTGAAATGAAACATTGATGAAACATTCAATATGAAGAGAAACGAAGAAAGCGCGAATCAACGGAACGCGACGTTGCGTTCACTCCAATCCAATGTTGTTCATTTATAAATAGACGCCGTCTTTCTACCATTGCACTGCTCTCCCGCCAAGAGTGAGAAATCACAGGCAACGCTTAAACAAAGATTCAGTATATTTTGATTGCCTACTCGATCTTCAAAATAATCTGAAACAAATTTAACGCGACCTACATTGAAAAGACCACCCAACCCATGCTATTATAATAATTCATGTCAGTCCTCTTTAATTTATAAAATATTTTTAGATTCGGTATGGCGCAGGTATTTCAATTAATTAACATTTTAAATTGTGAATGTGCAAAGGTTGGTATTATTATAAAAAGATAAAAGGTGTCGCTGTGATTAATTTACTTTGTCAGTTGCTAATGGTCCAGGTCGCAAGTTTCCTTCTTTTAAATTAATTCTGAACTTGTTTACTGTTCAAATTTATTGTTACTGTGTATATATATTTGAAAATAGTTCCTTCGACCTCAATACCACTTAAAATTAAAATCGTTTTGGCAGAATATTTAAATTTTAAATACATAATTATTCCGATTTAGTTCTGTTCTGTACAACAAACCGTATTATATTTATTTGTTCCTTTGAATGATTACGTAATACGAGTAATTAAAGTAACAAACAAACAGCGAGATATTAAAGATGTTTGTAGTACAATTCCGACGGGTCTTATCTTAGCTTCTACGCAAACATTTTATAGACTATTGTTCTGTAGTAACGTTCTCTATGGTACAATAAGAAATACGGACGAAAATGTCCCTTGTGAATTGTGAAGGAGAATGAAGGGAAATAAGATGATAGAATATTTAACAGACAATCAATACACATCTCTCACAGTCGCTTATATTGAAAATGTAAAACACTCTAGCGGTATTTATGGGACGAACAGCGGAGGAAATCATTTGATGTTGACGATACTGAAAAAACTATTTGAAAACCTGCGGAAATAACTTCTATTAGTACATAATAGAAATATGCGTGAAAGTGATCACCGATCACCATTAATAATAATTGATGTGGCTTTATGGATAACGAACATGATAGGAGATCTGTAATTTCTTAAAATTTTATGTAACTCTTCGCAACGGTGACTAATCAAACTAATTATGTAGCCCGAATAAATTGTTTTAATATCAATATAATTATCCAGCTGATACGATTTGAGTTGTGCAAGTGGCGATGGCGTGCACAAAGATCGCTAGGGCGAGGGCGGGAACTAGGTCGGCGGGGTGCGGGGAGGCGGGGGAGAGCCCTTAGGCCACTTATCAAGCGAACGGGGCCGCGGCTAGCGGGGAAAGCGTATCTTGTAGTTTTGGTAGATACAGAGCACAGGCGATCGTTTATTTGTCCATGATGACCTGATATCAAAGCCAAATACGCCGTGAGAGCTGACGACTAGACAATTGGCATTATCGCAGTTGACGGTATATGGTTTAATATGTACCCATTCCATTAAATAATTCGTTTTATGCATAAAGCAATGAGGCGTAATGTTTTTCAAATACAAAACATTGAATATATTCACACATAATGCTCCATAAGTTGGCCATAATATATCAATGGCATTGTAGCTGTGACAATATTTTATATCGACACTGTATAAGGTTGTGTCTGACCTCGCATAAGCCCTTCGCAACCTGTGCGGCCTCTGCCATCGATTCAACTCGAAACACGTTCTGATGAGCTTCTCGTGATCGTGGTATCACGGACCTTGGTCCGAAACGTAAAAATGCAGTAGGTATACTATCGTCATACGTCTTAACAAATTTGTAATTTGTAATTTTTGTAAACATCATTATGGAGATAACCATTTTTTTTTACTCAAATGAGAGTATCATTGCATTATCTACACTTTCTCCTCGTAATTAGTTTTGTAGTCATAATAGACTATTAAGTGACGTATCCCTTCCACTACGTAACTGTAGCGAATAGAAAAAGTTAGCGTATTTTCCAAGCTCATCTAGTTTTAATTTAATCTACCTATTGATTAATTATCTGTAAGTCATGAGAAAACTTTTGATACGAAACGATTGTATTGTAGCAATAAAATTATTGCACCGATATATAGGTTTCTTTGTTCGAAATAAACCTGAATCACGTCGTTCTGCACGCCATCCCAAATAAAAAACTCATTTAAAACGTGTCTAGATAAATAATATAATATGTATTTGTACATAATAATGTATTTTTTGTGTATTACGTATTAAAGTGTCTACACATGAAAGCCTAATGTTGGATAAGACCTTGAAACTGAATTTTATTCTGTTATAAATTTGCATAATGTACAAAAATGTTCAGAGATGAAAGTCACTTATTTAATGACCATAATGTTACAAGAATAGAATCAAGTGCATACTTAATTACCGCAAAATTTCTGCAAAAAAATATCCTTAACAAAGTGAATAATATGTTCAACATCTCTTTGAATATGCATTTATTTTAGAACGTCTATAATTTGTTTCACATATCGTATTAGTAACTATTATTTAAATTTCGTTTTGTATTCCGTAGTAAAGTGACGTTCGTCGGTCACGCGCTTCGGTTTCTTCCGTTCGTGCCTAACTTGCCCTGTATTTTTTGCTGTAACAATATTTTCTACTTATTTATGCATAACCACTTTATCGCATAATGCGTAACACAATGGGGAATTTTAATCGTTCAATGTTTATGTGATAAAAATCACGTAAGTATCACCTTTTACCATTTTTGTGGTAATGTTAAAATTTATGTGCTACTTGCGTAATTTCTATGTGGAAATTCCCTACATCTGCACTGTTTACATAAATTTCAACGAATGCATAACATGATAAACTAAACACGTGGTGTGGAAGTATGGTGAAATGATAACACAATATGATAATTACTTCATAATTGTATTTTCTATTAAATGTTTCTAGTAAGTTATATGCTAATTAAACGTGTTCAATAGAAAGATTCTGATATAATGAATCCAACACGCGTGCACTATTCCTTTTGATGGTATAATATTGATAGTGGTTTATTTTATTGGAAAAATGCAAACACAATCTTTACAGCAGCAAAAAACCATGGAAGATAAATACCATTTCGTTGTGAAGTACTTAACCATATAACGTTATTACCATACAAAACCAATCCAATTGTAATAGAAGTCATTCCATTGAACACTAATTATGATAAATTATGCTTAGGTGCTCTAACGGTGATACCTTATAAGGTTTTTATTAGGAATGTAGCAAATCGTCCGATAAGAAATCGGACCTTCATGGAACGTGGATTCTTGTTGTCGAAGCGGAGCAGGAAGCGCGATGGGCACGCGACGCGACCTAACGGAGCGTGACGCTAGAAATTAACTGTTATTTATACCTACAGCTTTTATAACCTGTTACAACATACGCCGAACTGAGGACGTTTTAAATTTAGCCACAGATTAAGTCAGTACGATGGTATAGCGTTGCTACATCTGCTGATTAATTATAATTTAAGTTACATATTAGTTGAACTGTGACGATATTGAAAATACGGATATAATTTGGACGTAGCGTTACCTCTTTGTGTTTTAATTCGCTGTTCATATTTATTCATTATGATGTGGAAACCTAATCAAATATAAAGTAAGCCTTATCATTTTTAATCCTTTGTGGTTGGTTGCTTTGTAGTTGCAAAAGGCAGACAATGCACTATTGCAGTACGGTTTTATGTTTAAGTAGTGTGAGTCATAAAATATTATTTTCAGTTTTGTAACATATCAGAAAATTTTATAAATAAACCATAATGGTTATTTGTGCTTTGGTCAAAATTTGGAAAGTAAAGAATTATGAGTAGGTTTTCCTAAAATTATATATCAACCGCCGCAGCAATTTGATTATATATTATACCAATATATAACATATATAAGTACGTAGGTACTTAGTACAAAGTCCATTACTCTGTACGGAGTCTAAGGAAGTTAACGAAGTACTTTCATCACCATTGTTAACACATTCACACAAAGTAGCATTAACTTGGTGTGTATTTCTTATTAATTATAAAAAAGCGCGGAGTCTGGGAGTATGAATTATAACTATGTTACATCTGTTCTAAGACATAACCAAAGTTCAATTTGTAATTTATAACCTGATTATAAAGCTATGAAATCTAACAGCAATCAATTTTGTAATGTGTCAAGTATGTAACTAACATGTCATTTCGCCTTCACACTTTCTCCATACATACATTACCATTTTATAGTCTGTGATACATATTATCACTTCCATTTTCCTCCATCCCAGAAAGAGTAAAAGACGACTCGGTTTTCTTATGGCTTATGAGCTTCATCTTTATACTGCCTTCTTGTAAGCCGCGGCGTTACTCGCGTAGTAAAAAGTAACCTATGTCCTAATTCAGACTATAACGTATCTGTCTATCAAATTTCAAACGGTACGATACGCTGTTTTCGCGGGAAAGAGTAAAAAAACATAGATACATCCATCCTTACACAATTAAACAATAATCCTTACATATATCTACACAATTTCTAGCTTATAATATTAGTAGGATTTTATCATTACAAACGTGATTTCATTTATGCGCCAAAAATACTGAAACTAAAATTTATTACGTTGGTCGGTACTGTTTTAACACGATCAGAAAACGGGCAAATTTTCAAGCACGTCAATACAGTTTCTTATCAATGTGCTTAAACAAAATTGTATTATTACACTATATTCAGTTATTTTGCTGTTTGTTTGAGCAAATAAAACAAACCATAACCGGCCGTGACCGTCGGCCTCGCTCAGTGAGCGGTTGATTGTCTGAAGGCTGGATGTTTCTTTTCAATCATTTCGACATCACAGATTACGGACGAATCCAAGTTTTCAATAAGTTTTGGTAAATGGAATGTTCATTATGAAACTAGCTATCTAAGTGGCTAAGCAGTGTTGCCATAGATTGATTTTTAATGACTCGAATCACTTGGACCGTTGTTTTATTTTTTAATTGAAATTAAACGGAAAAAATATTGAAGGTATCTGTATATTGGGATACTAACTATAATATAGTTAAAAGAAATGCAAAATGTTATGTTACTTGTTGCGCTTACGCAGAGTACATTAAATAAATCTGGTCAGCTTTTGAATGTCCGGAAGTGTTTTTATGTTTTAGCCAAAATTAACAAACATTTTTATAAGCCGATTAAATCATAACACATTGAAAATGAATCATGAAAAAAGTACTGAAATAATATTATTGTTTTACACTAGAAGTAAAAAAATTATTTTTGTAAACTTTTGTTTTTTATATTATTTTACAATATATCGAAGGAATACTGATATGCAACGTATTAATGTAATTACCTTCAAGGTGTCGGGTGAAGTTGACGATAGCAATTACGTACCCGCTAAAACGCCCTTTGTTAGTAACAATGAATAAAACAATATTTATGCATGACCTTTATATTATGTGAGCTTACAGTCTAGACTTCAAAAAATGTGTAGTGTGTTGATTTTCTATATTAGTTTTTTTAGCAGGTTAAGTTCATATATGACAATCACTGATACGAATCAGTGCAATCATAATTGGTTTTGTTTAAAATATGTTAGGAACCAATAAAGACTTATGTATACGTATGCCTTGTGGCAAGCAGCAAGCAAGGTCTCCAGGAAACTTACTCCGAGTGTCCAGTAATAAGCATAAACGATGACATCTAACTAAATGTAACGAGATATATGAGCCGGTTGGTAGTTCTGTTGTTTATGTCTTATTGTTGTCAGTGATAACGCGAACTCGGCATTATCACAGCACTATTTATAGTTATCACGAGGACAACATACGATGCGACTGAGTTAAAAACGTTTGTTATATATATCAGAAAAGTTAACCGTGATACTATATATATTTATGCCTATTCATGTGTATTGTATACCTTCGCACCTGGAGCGCAGACAGATTAGAAATTTGGAAGTATTGCGCAAGACCAATCTACTCTAGGAATGGAAAGTGTTATGAACTTGTGAACATTTGTGTTTACCGAAAATATGTTTGTCTATTATTCGTAGTTATGACTACTACCAGAACTACGCTACGCTATATTACTCGGTGGTAATATAGCGTTGTAGATACTGGTTATCATATTATGTCTATGTAACGTTATATGAAACGAAATGGTTAATATATTGTTGTCATTAGTTACAGTTGAATTTTATTATTTAACTGTTTTTGAATCGAACAAAGTTTCATGTGATAGCACCTTATTATCATATTAAGTTTAATGAATAACATTTCACAACTATAATACGTGGCAAGTACGAATATACTAATTTACTTACATTGTGTATTTAAATTATATTTGAAATGTCCATATTGTGTCTATACTAGAATATTATAATAAAGAAGTGAAGTTTGTGACATTGTAGAATGTAGGAGGTAGTCTAAGGAACTACTGGATTGATTTCAAAAATTCTTTCACGTTTGGAATTGTATGTGATTTCTGAGATCTAAACCCGACCAGGGGCGAAGTCTGAGCGAACGGCTAGTAAGATATATAGATAAGAAAACAACTTCTAAAGTCCAAAATAATGTCTCACTAATGGAAGTTACAGTTTGATTAAGACACGTTGTACCAAATTGACTTGAATTATTGCATCAACTAACGTCTAAAGCAATGATTTACAAGTATTTGCACTCTTGCCAGGTTTTCTACTTGACGGTATTCTCACAAGCCGAGCCAATTATATTTCAAAGTAAATAAAAGTTATGAATAATAAATGCCAACGTATATTGGTAATAAATAATTATATATGTCGTAGATCTAAATATTGACGGTACGATACCGGGTCTAGAATGTTAGATAGAATCCAAGAACTAAATTTTTTGTATTTTGTTCGAAAACATTGCAAATAGCTAGACATACAGACAAACAAATATATACGTCTGTTGTGTAGTCTCATTATTGTTAAATTAAGTGAATTTGTTAAGGGGTTAATATGTCGTATGTTTATTACATTGATTTCCTATATATGAGTTCAAAAGATAATTTATTGCTTCGCCTAAATTTATTAGGTACTAGCGGTCCGCCCCAGCTTCGCCCGTGATACATATAAATCTTATAACCTTCCTCAATAAATGGACTATCTAACACTGAAATAATTTTTCAAATCGGACCACTAATTCTTGAAATTGGTACGTTCAAACAAACTCTTCAGCTTTATAATATTAGTATAGATATGTACAACATAAAACCCAGCCCTTATTCAACTAGTTATGAACTCTTTCCAATTGAGTATGTGAGAATGATTGTATCACTCCATTATCAGTTGACCTCAGTTCAAATTACAACGATAACACTATATTATACAATATTATAATGAGATTGTCCGATCAATCTTGGGGAAAATTTATGTAAGTAACTATGAATATTATAAACGCTTCATAATCATACGTCCCTTTGTAACATTCCCTTAGCCGATAAACAGATTTAATGCAGAATCATAATTATTTATTCTCGGCCTTTGTGTATTTTTGGTTTTGAAAGAGTCTAATGTTTTTTGGGGCAGCGGGACTTTTGATAATTTAATATTTATCGTAATGACATATTATAACCCACTGTTTAAAACAAATCACGAAACTATATTGAATTACTGAGGTAAGTGGTAGTCAGATAAGTACATGGTTTATTACAGGTATCAGCTCGCATTTCTATTCTAGTCTAAAGAATCACACACGCAGAAATGTGCGTGGTTTTCTCTATAACAACGGCGCAGAATACCTCGCTAGTTCTAGATGATAACATAATCTCAGGTTTCTAAGGCAACTTGAACAAAACGTTTCCATATGATATATTATAAGTACACATATATAAAGGTACATAAAATTATTGTGAAATAACGGCCTGCCTTGGCTGTCTGTACCTGCCGAGTACAACCGGTTGGTCAGCTTCGAGTTTATAAAACGTAAACATAATTATCGATCCATTTAATATGTTGATTAGATTTCGGAACGATTCCCTTTCGGAGAAAGCTATAATGAGTAAAAGAAACTAATTTAAAGTATGTCTACCTTATTAAGATAAACGTAATAGATTTAGTTAAGCTTAAGGACGTATACGTAGTACACAAATTAGACTTTTGTGTCGAAAAATATTTAGGCTATTTGTGTAAATTAAATACGTATTGTTATGACTTAAAGAATACACTCGAAAATAAAACAACCTGTTACCTGACTGTATTACCAACACTGAATTTAGTATCATGTCGCTTCGTTTCTAAACGTTTCAAGCGAGTCATAGGCATTCGACTGTAACGTACATAAATGGTAAATAGGTATGCATGAACGATTGAAATTCTGTTACGTACAATACTTTCGTGAGTCGACTAATGGTATGCCAAAATAGAAGCGGCCTTGTATGTCTCATTGCGACACATAGAGTTCGGCTGTCGCAGGAAACGGGCGTTGACCTTTCGCCTTGCTTTGTTGTTTCTTGTGTCGATTTTGTTTCGAGTAACATAGTTTTGTAAAATTACAACATAGTGGATGGATCTACTTCAATGAACTTTGAGTCGCAATTATAGTAACAATGACTTAACCGAATAGCCCGAAACAGATACCTTAGTAATAAATAATGCAAATGTTACTTATAGACGTTGTTTTTCGTAGAATTTTTATTGTATATATATTTAAACTAATTTGAATAGATTAAATATTGTGCAATTGTGAGACAAAAATACACAGAAATTACAGAATAGATGCAAATTGAAATATAATAGTACAACGAACCATTAGCGCAGTGATTTATTAGCACATACGGCCACTAATATTTAAATGTGTTTGCTATAAACAACCTTTCGGTGCCTTCCATTTAGAATCGTATTAAAGCACCTACATAAACCCGTATAATATGCAAGGGACGTTAATATGCAACCCCAATCCGTAGCTACTCTAAATGAGCTGTGTTCAGAAGTAGGTCAAAATGCGGAGGGCTGAAATTGGGACGTGCCCTAGAGCTGAGATCGGGGCGCTCTCTGTAGGCTCGGATTTTAACTTCAACAAAAAGTTTTGATACTTACTTCAATTTCATTTATGGAAATGACAAGATGTTCGCATGCTTAAACAGCTTTAGTTAGCTCTTGAGTTGTGTCATGTGTGACGAAATTTAATTGAAATGGTTAAAAATGTGTTTGATAGTTTCAAGGGCAAGCTGCACCTTTATTAAAGTTTAAATTTGTCAGAATATATCCTCGTCAAACTTACCAGAGAACCTGTAATATAAGCAAAGTTAAAATACGTAAACTTTCTCGACATTATAGGTAAGCATGAAGTTGTAGTAGGTATTGGGAATTATTGGGACGATAGCGACTACAACTCTACTAATTAATTTTATAAATTATGCTAGCATAGTGGTCTAAGTATTTGTTTCAATTCATATTATGTGCTTATTTATTTGTTTATTTAAAACACTATTGTGCAATCCAAAAACACGAAACAAAGTAATTTAATCAAAGAATATGTGATGTGTGATGCATAATACGGTTAGTATAGAAAAGGCGGAATTATTGCTAACAAGCGATCTCCACCAGACAACCTTAAAAAAGTAGGACTGTGGTTTGACGCAATGGCGCAAATAAAAATGTATAAATAAATTTATACATAAAAATATGGGTACGTATAGATATAGACATTTACTTATTGTATACTTAGTCTGGCCATAAATACTGTTACACTTAATTATAAAAAAATATTACATTTGAATTTCGAATCTGTC
>NC_052119.1:5899883-5910331 GCF_012273895.1 Zerene cesonia
GTAATAAATGTTATTTGCAGTTAACAATTTTCTTTTTTCTTTATTACAATATTTATGGCAAGACTAGGTATAATATTCGTATGACGTATTTGAAATTAAAATTTAATCATAAATGCAAATGAAAACGCAATGCCCGTTGTACGTATATATTTCTTTAACGTATCATCATCGTTGGAATTGTTAGTATGTTTTCCATACTAGTGTTAGGTGGATTATTATTATACTTATACGCTTAGTATGTGTGGAACGTCGTGCGTGTATACCTACGTAGTACATAGTTACGGAATTTTAATCAATTCGACATGAAAATGAATTCTTATGTTCGCCTCGGTGCATGTTGATATTGACACGAATAGCGACCCGTCATGCCAATTGAAAGTGCCTCGTGTATATTTATACTATTGGAACACTTATACAGGTTCAAAGTTCCATCGGATGTTGGACGTATTGTTGCAAGTGTTGGTGATTCTAGTTGCCCACTTGACGCTTTCGTTTTGATGTTTCGACTGGCTGATGAATTTAGCACATAACTATATCGGTTTCAACGTAACATTGTGTAACTAGAGTAAATAAAGATGTTAAATTCTTGTTTTAAAACTCTGTTTCTATACTTATATTATAAAGAGGAAGAATTTGTATTTTTGTTTGTTTGTAATGGATAAACTCAAAAGCTACTGGACCGATTTCCAAAATTCTTTCACTATTCGAAAGCTGAAACTTCACTGAGTGACATAGGCTATGCATGTACCACGGGCAAACAGCTAGTATTTTATAAATGCGAAAGTGTGTTTGTCCGTTTTTTCTTCCACGTCGCAACGAAACGATTTTAACGACGCAACGAAGCCAAGACATAGTTTATTAGGCTGGAGACTTAGGAAGTGACATACTTTTTACCGCAGTGAATTGTATTTCATTCCCATGGGAATTGCCTTTGACTACGCGGACGAAACCGCGGGCGGAAAGTTAGTTTTATATAAATAAATGTACATAGGTTTTCTTTTGTTAGTCTATACAGCTCAAGGTACGCAAATTTTGAATGACAAGTCGAGCACTTTTGTTTCGGAAATAAATATTGGAAAGTAGTCTTTCAAATGACATTCAATCGTCTGTGACGCTCTCATTTGTTCCCGAAATAATGAAGATTTTAATAATTCATTTCGAGCATAGAGCATCGCGAAAAATGTTTCATAAATATTCACGAGTTACGCAATAAGTATCAAACAAAAACATACGTTGCCTCACGTTTATGTTTTTATAGTACTGCTAATTTGAACATCGTTAGGGCAATTATATCAATTAAAACAGAGAATAGTATTTCTATAATTCGAAAAATTTACACTGAGGTATAAATACACCTTTATTATTTGCAGCATTTATTGAGTTGAAAAAAGTTTTAGATGTTTTCGTTTTTATTGTATATATTTAGCACTAGCTTATAAAATCACTCGGGAATCACGTATACGTACTTATAACGATGAAAAGGTATTTGAAATCGGTCGAGCTGTTCCTGATATTATCTTCAGTTTTTCGTTTTTTGTATATATAAAAAACGAATATAGATTTAACAGTTAATCTAGGTATCAAAATTCTTCGTGTGAGGACTTATTTTTTCGTTTCATTTCGTGTGTTGTGATGGTGTAAGTAAATGCTACTAGCTGGGCCCCGCGGTTTCAACCACGTAACTCTGTTGGAATATCGGGATGAAAAGTTGCCTATGTGTTATTCCAGTTGTCCAGCTATCTACGTACTAAATTTCTTTGCAATCGGTTCAGTAGTTTTGTCCGTGAAAGAGTAACAACCATCAAAGTTTGTATGTATATACAAACTTTCACGTTTATAATATTAGTAGGATTGTCACCTTTTATTATAAAATAAGTCGCTTAACAACGAGGCTATAATATTACTGACCTGATTCTGAACTTTAATAATGAATTCGTTTTAAGTAGGTATATCAGTAATGAATTTCATATAAACATTTTTTTACTGTTTAACTTTATTCTCGTAAACATCGCCCAAGCGATTATCCACGTGATTTCATTCCAACCGTTGTTCATCCAAGACACTGGGCTTTGAATAATTCAAATAATGGACATACTGATGTAACGCCTGTTTCAAATTTGCGTAACGTTTATTTTTGTAGTCACTCGTTGACAACAATACCTAGTTTTTATCAATAACTAGCAAACCCCGCGAACTCCGTTTCGCCACCAAATGGCTTCGTTTTTCCCGCTTTTCTGTTGAAATTTTTCCTGAATTTTCTTTGCTATAAACCTCACAACGCCCAAGACCTTTCCAACGAATGCAAAACCGTGGAAATCGGTTCGTGCGTTCTGGAGTTATAGCGTCAGGAAGGAAAACCCGACTTATTTTTATATAGTAGACTAGCAAACTCGGCGAACTTCGTTTCGCCACCAGATGGCTTCGTTTTTCCCGCTTTTCTGTTGAAATTTTTCCGGAATTTTCTTTGCTCTAAACCTCACGGAGCCTGAGACCTTTCCAACGAATGCAAAACCGTGGAAATCGGTTGGTGCGTTCTGGAGTTATAGCGTCAGGAAGGAAAACCCGACTTATTTTTATATAGTAGATGTATGTATTGTTGTCAACTCGAAGCTATGTGGGTAACCTGTAATGTCTAATTAAAGTATTCAAGAATTTATTGAAACTGTAGAGTCTCCACAACATATGTAATATTGTGTTATACCTAATATAACGTTTTTTTATTTAAAACTATAAAATTTTCGTCCCATTTGCAACATAACAAAAGTAATGAATGTGTTAATTATATTTGTTTCAATATATTCCCGATGCATGTTTATCGGAATTACAAACAAGACATAAAGCAAACACATAATAAAGAAAACGTAACGTCCGTCTTCTAAATCCCAGTTACGAAAGATCATACACGCATTCCCGTTAGTTCTGTGGGCGATATTAGTCAATAGTTGTTCTAGAAAAATTTGGATAGCAATATGTGGTGCGTATAACCGGAACCTGCCAGCTATGCGTGCATTGACCGCTGGGTGCATCGGTGCACGCACGCGCACCCTCCCAGCTGATCCTGTTTGCTTATAATAATGGAATGATCTTAGATAAGACGAACTTTAAAGCTGTTATGAAGCAATTAGGGTTATTTTTAAAAGGCTTACCAACACGTTATGCGTGCTTTGTGATTTGTTGATAAGTTGATTTCATTTAGTATTCAGATATATGACTATTGATAGTTTAAGTACCTAATTACATAAATATGTAACGAATATTAAATGAAAATTTATGAAGTTGAGAAAAACGGATTATTTTATTAATAATTGAGATAGACCTTTAAAATACAGCACTGAAGTCAGTGAAAAGTGAATTATCTTTTAATTGTGCGAATACCAGAGTTTATCAATTATTAAGAACGAAGTACTAAAACTTCTATTTCTGTCTGAACTTTACTGAGAGACGTCTTTGAATTGAATTTGTCCGATCTTTTGAAGATAAGATCCTCATTTGCTCTCTTGTTTAATATTCATGAAATCTTGATATTTCAACGGGTTTTCTTATGACGGTTGGTAATTAATTTGATAGTTCTTAGAACGACAATAAACTTGATCTATTGTTTATGTTGATAATAATCGATTCTGGCAATTTAAAATGTATAAGATTATAAAAGGATGACGAGATTTATAGATTAAACTTGAGCTTATTTAGTATATCCTAGAAATATAAGTCTCACTACAGTAATAAGAAAATACTTAATACCGTGCATTTTATAAACGATAGTTTGTAAACTGTATGTTTGGATGGATGTTTGTGACTCTTTTACGAAAAACTACTAAATGGATTTTAATTAAACTTTACAATAATAAAGCTATCATCAGAATAATATACAGTACGTACATAAAATGTAACGAAAATTGACGTCGTACAATTCCTTATAACCTACTGTATGCTTTACTAACGATTTTTAAAGTTACATTTTAAAATATACGGTTTTACTTGGCAATATACCTACGCAATGTATTCCCCGTTTCTTTGCCCCCCGTCCCCGAGGACCGACTTCGAGCGTCATGACCGAACGAGCTTTATAAATAGGATCTGCTTTACTGCTTTATTCTGGTTGATGGAAATGTTTTTGATCGAAGCTCATGCTCTGTGAATCTTGATCTGGATTTAGGTTATATTATATTTGCAGTCTCTAGTAGATATGTAATTACTTTTATATAATTCGATTCATGAAGATAGTACATACAATAATGTTAGGTACTATTGGAATTTTAGAGTGCCATAGAAAATATAGCTATGTAAACTGAGTTGTAGCTGCAGTTGGCGTAAACTTGTTACTAAAATGATACCGGCAATAAATAAATCAACCCTCATTCATGCGAGTAACACACATTTCCTATTATCTCTTAAATTCTCAAAATTATTCATAAAATCAGTATAATTTATTCATTCGCCATTAAGAGTTACACCACCAAGTGAAGCAGATGTTCAAACGACCTCCACCCACAAGTAATTCTTGAACAAAAATATAACTCAGGTTTTACATGCTTACTCATTGTCTCGATATGGTGCCGGTAATTAATGTTTACGATAACGGAGCCTACAGTCGAATATAAAAACATATTCGATTTAAATACAAAATTCTCTCGCGTTCATTTAATCGTAGCTATAAAACACTATTACCAAAAAGAGTAATACAATTGAATCTGTAGTTTTGCAGTCAGAAAAGCATTAATTGTAATCCATAAGAACACATCATTTATATAAACATAATGAATACCGTAAATTAAGTACGTATTTGCTGATATTGTATTTCCAATCGCAATACATTCTGTATGTCTACTTAGATGTAATTAGTCAAATTAATGAATTATTTGTATCCGGTAATTGAACTAGACTGAGCGATGTAACCCTGGTCTAGATGTATAAGAATGCGCACTATTCAAGTGCTTCGTTGTAAAATGTAAATTCAAGTCGAGTAAAATTAGGAAATATATGTATGAAGATGATGTTTAGCTATTGCACTTCTTATTGTGACTTTGTCAATGTTTATGTTCATTTATAAATGTTTGAGTTTGAGTTTTTTTATGTTAAAACGGACAACTGACCTGCTGGTTGGCTTGATGGTGAGCGATCACAACCGCCCATGAACCTTGGCAAAGGTAGCCCTTCCGCGATAAGTTGACCGCTTTTAAGGGGTAAGAGATAAGGAATGACATAAAGGAATGAGAAAGTTATGTAAAAGGATACAGGCACGGAATAATAAATACAAGTATACAGGCCTCTGTTTATTATGCCGCAGGATTATTAAGGAAACAAATTTTGGCCCGCGGCGTTTGATCGAGCGAAATAAAAAGAATCGAATATCATTCGAGTATTATATTTGCTACAAAATTCATCCAGATTCTTCTAGCCATCCTGTTTTGATTAAATCCTTGTAATTCGTATATTTGATACTGTTCATTATTGAATTAAACTCACTTTTTGGAGAGTTTCGTGTGTAACTTTTAATGATCAAAATACATTCAGTAATTTAGACTCAATTAGCGCATAAGCAAACATTCGCACAGCCATTAGCACTTAGCAGAGTGACGTCGAGTCAGTCATTGCTAAATAGATACCGCATACGAGTATGTCATGGTGAAGTACGAATTCACGTATGTATATGCGTAATTGATACGTGTGTTTGTTTTGATAAAGGTACGTATTTTAGAAGTCGAGCTCATTGAATATGGATGGATTGAAGGTCGTGCCACATAAACAAGGTCAACACGAACGTTGACACTCCTGTTGCTATTTTGTTTAGGTTACGAAAAATAGTATGTTGTTATTTATTTCGTCTGCCATTTGTGATTCTTAATGAACAAGCAATTATCGATTGGCCAAATGTTATCTAAATGCCTTTGAAGCAATACGTCTAGCTTTGACTGCATTTGTTTTTTTTTATTATTATACGATTAGCATGATAAATGATTTTGTAGCGATACTCTTTATATGACTATAAATATGCAATTTGTATGTACCTAGTCTAAGACACCGAAAGTGGACATTATATGATACAAAATTCCTTTCTCAAACTAAATCCATACCTCTTTGTAGGTTCTCGTTTCTTCTTTATAAATAAAAAAAATATTGCCTAAAGCTGTGTAACAAGTTCTACACAATGCTGTATTGAAATCGCAAATTCCAACTTCTAAATTATTCAAAAGAAAGCGTCAAGGGCCGAGGGTGGCTTTCGCTGTTAAAATTTATAATAAATATTTAATAGGCGTATTACGTTAGCGAAATACCATGTTAGTATTTAGTATGCTCATTAATATTTACGATCAGTATGCGTATAATTTTAACACATTTGAGAATAATTATATATTTTCTATAATGCTCTAGATGTTAAGATTCAGGATACTGTCAACTGAAACTCAGATGATAAAGTAACAATACAAATTAAGCCCTTCTAATGAAACCAATGGTTTATTTATATAGGAAAATTATATTTTACGCCTGAATGAATAATTGAAATCCTCATTCATTAAAAGTAAGATCATGTGAGTAAACATACGTAGACTTTACATGGGATGTTACGTTAGTACACAAACATAAAATAGTACATAGGGATTATATAACGCTAAAAGCGTAACATTGTACCGGTATACGTAATGTTTATATTTAGAGTGCTTCGTGGGAACGGAGAGATGAAATTCGTTACACCTAGCGTCATGTTACATTTGTCTGTCTAGCATAATTTATAATACAAACATATATAAGTATTTATTATACGCGATAGTGAGGGATATGAACAAAGCAATACAAATATATACAATTGTTTCTAAAGTACTATGCACTCGCTTATAAATAATATTTGAAAATCTTTTATTTCTCAGTTGAAATCTCCCCAATTCATTGAACAATTTATTAAAAGGGCATTATCGTTGTGAAGCAATCCGACATTCGATTAAATAAACTGTATTAGTTCACGTACAGCTATACAATTCCGTTCAAAGCAACAATAATACCAAAGATATTACGTGATATTTGTTAAATAGCGCAAATAAGTTATCAACTTCTGTGAACAAACAGATAGAAAGCAGTCTGTCACGCGAACTGGCGCGGTGGGCAGGTTCGTCGACAATGTTTTGCAACCGATCGCACGACTGGTCCGCCCCTCGCGTTCAATGACCCACTGAACCCGGCGGAAAATGCGTGAAGCGTCCTCCACGAATTGTTGTCATTCCCGAAGCCGTTATGTGAAAATGTGGGAATTTTCATTTCATACGGCTTTGAATTTTAAATAATCTTTAATTCGTTATAAGATAAGGTTCGGTTGTTTAAAAATATTGCTTGCTTATCTTTGTTTGGCTTTGTTTGGTTTGATAACATATTCGTAGATGCAATTATGTGTATACATAGTTAAGTGCATAGCCTTTTTAATGTTGTTGTTAATTTATAGTTGATAAAATCTAATATTATCGCAGTTTGACCGACTAATTGATATAAACATTAAATAATAAATATAATAAGAATTTTAATAAAATTTCTACTAGTCGAGAATATTAAAAGATATTACATATGGGTAATTATAGGTCAGGAATAGAACAATTGCTAAATATATTTATTTTTAAGATACAACTGGAATCACGATATTGAAAAGAAAAAATATTTTATCGTACACTTCAAACATACTTCACCCAATATTTTAAATATCCCTTAACCTAATTTTCAAAAGCTATAAAATCCAATGGAACAAAGCTGATAGGAAATTTCATTATTTTTCATGTAATTAACATTGATTTATCAATTCATTTGGTGCAAATAAAGACGTTCCCGCTTCCCGCGCTTAAAAAACAAGTTATTAAGAAATAAGAATAATAATATAATTTGATCATTAAAATTCTTCAATGTAGCGAAAGCTACGAACAAAAATTCACGTAATTACATAGCAGATAACTATAATAATCAGAGGGGCTTATAAATATTCATAGCAAGAAAGTATTCTGTGATTTTACTACGGTCGCAGTTGAAATCTTTCGCGTTTGGCCTAGTTACGCAACCTTGAATAAGTACCCAGTGCTTCTATTATTAGAACTAGTTTCCCGCTCGCAACGGTGCGAATGCTACTGGATGAATTAAATTGTATTAAATACGATTGAATGTTATCAAAATCGAGGATGTTTAAATATTCTAACTGTATGGATTATATAAAGATGTGCGCAGTATTCGTTTATCAATATTAGAACGAGGTACTTACATGAAACATTATCAAAAATGTAATATCATTCAAAATAAATGGAAAGTATAGCATACGTTAAGAGTTTTATAAATGAGACATTTTTATATAAAATTAATTTATGATATAAACTAGAAAATTGGATAGAATGCAAAATACCGAGAGAAACTTAAGAAATATCTTATTTTGATGCATATAAGTGTGAATATCTTGTAAATTATATTTGGAAGTGACTTTTCAACTAAAGTTCAAAAGCGAGTGCGATTTAATTTCGTTAAAAACTTGTATGAGAACGGGTTCTCTCAGATCAGAGATTCTATATAGAAGCTGCTGATATAAGTTAAATTTAAATTATTGAAGTTTTACATGAATTTGGTTTGTGAACTGTATTACTATTTAAATTATTTAAGTTTTACATAAATTTGGTTTGTATACTGTTATTAGGACACCGAAACATAATATGTATCTCACCTTACAGGAAATTTAGCCTCCTATTCTTAATCTCATTAATGTATGACTCGTGAATATGATGATTTATACTTTATTTTAAGAAACAGAGTTAAAGACACATAGTAAATAGCAGAAGTACATAAATCTTTTTACGAATAACTAGTTAAAATATTTTGTTGTGTATGCAATGTACATCTTTGCTCTAATGTGCTCCGTTCACCTTAATGACGACCATCGTGTAACAGCACCTTAAACTATCCATAGATCAGTTATACAGAGAATATAACATTAATATAATAATACATATATAAATATAACATAACACTATAACAGTTGAAAACAGCCACTGTAATTCAATATTTCAAACTATATTGAACAATTCGCACTACCCATTTGACACGTAAGTTGTTATATTTTTTTGTAATTTTCAAACTATTCAGCATTAATAATTGTAATCCCCTCTTGTTAAATAGAGCAGTAAATGACTGTAACCCTGAACAACCGAGCAGTAATTGAACCACGTTAAAGAAGGTACTTAAAGAGACGCAAGTCGGCTTCTTTTGTTTACAATACCTAGACTGTATGACGCGTTCTGCCTTTGTATGTTTTTTTTTGGATCGAAAACTTGTTGATAGGATAGGATAGGATTTTTTAGGGGTTTAAGATGTAGGTTGGCTTGGAAATAAAGATTAATATTAACGAAAAACTCCATTAATCATCAATCAATTATTTATGTTGACGTTTTCGTCCTTAAATCGTGACTTTTCTTGTAGTGTCTTAAAATAAAGAAATCATCATATTAACATGGCGAAACATAATATAGTGGAAGTATTTTAATTTTGACAGTCCAAGTGTACAAAAAAAATTAGGTACAGATCAATATTATATTATTATTCCACGTGTATTGTTTTCATGTGATAAAGATATAACACGTGATGGTTTCATCATTATTATATTGTCTTTAGTATATAGAAATAAATAGTAAGTCCTTGGTCTTTGGGAATATTGTATAAAAATTATGACATGGATTTTCATGACCATGATATTAATCGGACTTCCACATTAATTTATAGTAGGATAATAATCTAGAAACTTGTTAGGGAAACTGAAGCTAGGGATTTTTCGGCCGTGTGCTAAGATCTGCAGAGGCTTGGCAAGGTGCACGCGTGTTTTAGCCCGATCTCTGCATCGGTAGGTACAATCACAGACTTCTGTGGTTTGGAACGGTACCAACGTCTGTTACAATGAAAGTGCTCGTCATGATCTGTTATTTTCGTAAGGATAGTGTAAGCGTTATTTATGACTTCTTGCAACGCGGTGGGGGGGTTTGTTGCCTAGCAATAAGATAACCTTCATACAAACATGCCGGGAGCGAAGTAGGATATATTAGTCGTAATGTCATACGTCATTTAATCCGTCTGACCTAGTGGTTAGTGTTTGTGAGCGTTTATTGTGTCTTCTAACTCATAAGCCTCTATAACAAAATGATAACTAAAGTAAAAATAATCTTTTCTTTGTAACCTTCTATTTTTATAAGCTTAAATTACGAAGTATTTTATCATTATAATTTTTTTCAATTCAATTCATCATATAGTACCGATTCTTTGCGAATATATTTGTTCTGTGTTCGTTACCAGAGCTTCACATTTGAAAACCGCTTATATCCGCCTCATAATAATTATTACGTAACACACAACTTAAGCCAACGACAATTACAATAATAACACACAATAAAACAACACAGCACTCCGTACTTGCATCATGTGCACGGCCTCATTAAATAAGGTAA
>NC_052119.1:5911331-5930863 GCF_012273895.1 Zerene cesonia
CGTAATTAGACCACTGAAGAACCGCCATACTGGTACAAATGACCTAGTAATTTGTGTCACCATCTCCCGGTCTAAAACTGCATGCATTCGTAACATACTTCATCCCATGAGTTCATAACATAGCATAAGCAATACTCAGTGTGCACAATCCATGCAATGAATATTGTTCTTCGGATACGGTGACAAGGTCATGCGGTAGGGCTTCAGCGAACTGGGCCAGTAACAGTTATAACATGGACTAAATAAAAGTTCGTAGTCATTGTTTACAGATTCTTTGTTAATTCTTTGGTGCCTCTTTTAGCTGTTGAACCATGTGTTTATACAGTTATATTTTTGGGTAGAGCTTTGCAGTATTTATGTAATAGTTCTAATATGTATGATGACTGTGCAGTTATAATTAATATTTAATATGACAAAGAATTCATAAAATAAGATAATTTATATGTAAGTAATAACTTTTTTTTAATTATACGTCTATTTTAGCTTTAGTTGAGTATACACATAAAATCAAAATTTTATTACTGTTAACCATAAATATTGAAAACTTAAGTAACTGGAAAGTTACCTAACGTCATAACGATGCGATAATATTGTTCTATAATTCCAGTCTATTATTTATGTCTTTTAAATGCATTATCTTGTTTAACGGGATTATTGTAATATATATGTGATCCACTTCTTCACTACAATGTAATTTACAAAGGTTTTACTGGAGTTTCGTTTCATTTTTTTTGCTAAATAATCACAGAGACTGGATTAACTCACACAGTTATGAAATATTACGCTGTCTAAACATGTATCTGTCATTTGTCGTATCTAAATTAAATAAGATGCACTTTACACCAACTGAACATACAAAGTTTCACTATCTTATTGAGGAATATTCTAGATTCTTCATATTAAATGTCATTAAAAATAATATACCATCTATCAAGCAAACCTGGGATAATATATTCAAACCTCACGCAGAACGTGAAAATATCCATTGATATATAATGCGATAACTATTATATATCCTACTAATATAATGAACGCGAAAGTTTGTAAGTATGGTTGGATAAAACTCTTTCACGCGAAAACAGCTTATTGTATCTGTACGAAGTTTGGTTTAGAAATAAATTATAGTCTGGATTACCACTTACCCAGGTACCACGCGAGTGACGCCACGGTTTACAGCTAGTGTATCATATTTACTTCACGTTTCTTCAGACAGTTTGATTATTTAACGTAAAAACCTAAGATATCAAATAAGAATCTTTAAGTTATCAGTGACATTGAAAAACATCATTACGAGCTAAGTCTGCCTTGAGGTCAAGCGTGAGTAGTCATTAAGTATTTCTGTGATTGAGTTGATAATTATTGAACGCCCACTGACCTGCTACTAAATGTTTATATTTTTTATATTAATTTATTATTTGGAGCACGAATTCTTTGACGTCATATTTAAATTATGTCAACCTTCTTTTAAGTGAAATAACGAAGGTGAAACGTAATTTATTAAAACCGCGTAATTTAAATCTGGAAATATCTCATTTGTACTCGTTAATGTTTAATTTGAATTAAAGAAAAAATACACGAGAAATAAAAAAATGGCGAAATAGTACCTAATATAATATATAATCTAATTCAAACATTCCGAATTTTGGAGACTCCAAAAACGCTGTTTAAATTAAAAACTGAATCCAAACTCAAACTCAAATTCAAACATTTATTCATTTAATTAGACATCTTATAGAAGCACTTTTGCATCGTCATATTACAGTTATAATATTTAGCACCAGTTCGGAAGGCAGTTACTACAGAAAAGAGCCGGCAAGAAACTCTGTATTTGCTTTTTTAAAATAATTCTACATAATATGTAACATGTACATAACAATGATGCCAAAGAGCTGTTCTGTGGTTCTTATGCGACAACATTACAGGGATTGTCATCTTCCATATTATATTCATTAATGTCGAAGAAGTAGGCTCTCTGAACTAATACATTTTTCATATAGTTCTTGAATTTAGCACTACTAAACGATTTAATACTATGAGGAATTCTATTGTAGAAGCGTATACTCTTGTCCCATAAATGAATTTTTTACTTTACTAAGCCGAAAAACAGGCATTTCAATTTTATTTCTGTTCCTCGTGTCATAACAATGTCTTTATCCTACTTTTGTATGCAAGCCAATGTTATTGTGTACGTGCAAAATGTTATTAAAATTAAAAAATCCCATCTGTCTAATAGGTATTAGACAGATTTTTCTAAGAGGTATTGGACAGGTGGAATTTCTCAAACGTGAATAAGTACTTACTCTTTATTACATAGACACATTTTTATACGCCTCGTTAAACATTGGTATGCCGTAGAATATAAACAAATGAGTAAAATAATAAATATCGGGTTTAATTGTAACGAAAACCCATAAATACTCGTATCTTGGCAATAATTGCAAAGTGCATTCCGTAAACTATAAACTTCAATATCCAAAGTACTTGTTAATTTGTTATTGTTCTTTTCTCTTTTTATGATATGTTTTATCTCTTTTGCTCATATGCATGTAACCTTGAGATTGGACACGGCAATAGCTAAACGAATTGTAATTTGGGCGGGGTTTTTGCACTATGTTAAATACAGGTAACGCCATCTATCGCTCCTTATAACAGAACCATTTGCGTAAGCAGCCACTGTGTATAAATGAATTTAGTTTAGCTACTCGGCGCAAGATGGCGTTGTTAAAGAATTTGAAAAATTTTAATCTTGCCGTTTTTTTGGTAAATTTTTAATTGTGTTATTAGTAACTTATTTTTTTAAAATTTCATTTGTTCATAGTCATATTTTTTTGTTGCAGGTTTTAGTGGAATATGATGGGGTTGACTGGCAACGTCGGGAATGGGTAGCTGTTTACTCGCGTAGGACGTTTCGTGTGTTTTTAGTTGAAAGAACTTTAGTGTGGGCGCCTAGAAAGGTAGAGAATAAAGAAGTTAAATGGCCAGCATTGGTAAGTTCCTTTTCTAATTATCTTAGATATAAAATATAAGTTCTTCTTGACGTGCTAACTGCTATAAACAACCTGTATATTGCACATCGATGAGTGCAATGCAACTTAGCTTTGTATTAGTTCACAACATGGACAATAGATGGCGTTTGTAGTACTATATGTGCAATACTTGTGAAAGAGCATAATATAGAGGATTACAATATTATTTAAGATGTCTATCATAATTTTATCAACGCCATTTACAATAGAAAAACGTGTATTGTGATTCAACTTATTGCAACCTTAATTACTTAATATTTATTTTTTTTCAAGATAGGAAACCGTTTTATATAAATAATAAAATTGTACTTACAAAGAATATGTCTTTTGAAATATTTTAACCATAGATAAGAAGTGTCTATGGTTGGAGTAAGTACGAATAGAATTAGATAGATTTTTTATAAGCACGAGGTCTCGGGTATTCAGCTGGATAATTCTTAAAGATACGAATATTTATCTAACAAAGTACTTACTCAAATGAGCTATGAACCTTGACACCATTATTGTAGACCCGCATATCTCCTCTATCAATTAATTATGTGTGTATGTGCCGCATGCCTAATGCACTTGAATTTAAAATATAGTTTATTTAGACCAGTATTCATGTATGCACTCACGAGGCGCAAGAACCTCGGGAGACCTATTTTTTATGCTGATCACGTTTTCTTGGGTTGCACGAATTTCGCGTTATAAAATATATATTAAATAATCGTTACGAAACACAGCTAATAATAATACTGAGACTGGGTTTATTGGAGATTCTGTATTTACCACATAAGAGTGTATAGTATTAAAAGCGGTATTAAAATAATAATTAAATATTGTCTTCTAGATTAAAATGTGATGGTTATAGATATATTAATTGAGCTATCTTTCATCATAAAAAGCACTGCAATATAATTGCATCCTGTCCTGTATGGCCTTGAGACACATATAATCACAAGAGACATATCAATGATGTTTAAATACTTGACATTGCTAATATTAAATTGTATCTTAGTAGATCAAGTTCTTAAGCTGATATGTTATTTGTTAAAGGTTTGTTATGTACGTTATATTAAATTGTATGTCCAATGCACCTAATTGTAGTGCATTCACCCAGGACTTCAAATAGATTCACTAACTTTGTATTCAGTGTTACACTTTACAATAACAATAACTTTGCAGTTATATGCATTAAATTGGTTGTAAATTACCATATTTTCATTAAACATTGAACACGATTGATGTATTTAAACTGGTATTTAATAAAATTAAACCAAATTTGTATATTTTTTCAAAATTGGTTTATAACTTATATTATGTTTAATCCAAATTACATATTCTTTGTGTGTTTGTATGAATGTTGCTAATATGTTTTAATTTTACTTTCGATTATTATATTTAGCATTAACATAATATAGTATGTATATAATAATAAACACAATACCGTACGTTACGTGTTTTTTTCTTCTGTTTCTGCTTATTAATGTTCGTACATTTGTTTCAGACATTTACTCCGTTGACTGCGGAAGTAATTTTGCAAGCTGACGCACAGCCTGTAGAGTTTTTACATGACAAGGAGCTGCAATATCTTGATTATGCAAATCTGCAACCGTACCAGGTAAATAGTGATAATTTATACGAAAATAAGGAATCGCGTCGTCCGCTGTTAGACGCTAGATGGCGTTAGTATGAACTCTTTACTCTATGGAAATTTCCGCAAAGATGCTTTCTTGCATGTAATTGCGAGGCGTATAACAATGTTGAGAACTTTACATAAATCAATATTTACAACACGTACGCTGTTACTGTGTACATAAATTCTAACAAGAATTTGGATGAATCACGTATATTTAGTTAATTTAGGTATGTACTTTATTTCTTTACTATTTCCCGTATTCACTGAGTCATTGTTGGTTTGTTTGATACGATTTGATGGCATTTTGATCGGTATTTAATGGTATCATTGGATAAATTATAAACTCTTTTGAATAAAGTTGATATTAACTGAGTAGGTAAATGTTAGTTTAGGTCTTATAATGTAGCAATTCCTTTAAGTTAAGTTTAGAAGGACTAGCGGTCCGACCCGGATTCGCCCGTTGTACATATAGCCTAAAGCACTTATAGAGCACGTGCATATGCAACTGTGATAGACCTTTTCAAGTCGGATCAGTAATATCTGGGGTTAGCGCTTTTCACCAATAACAAACGATATACTGTTTACCCTTTAATTGTAAAATATATTTAACACCATTACCAAAACATTATCTCAATACCTGCTGATTACTTGACCATCACTAGCAGGTAACAATTTAAAATCTATTCACGCAATCTTATAAAAGAAACACTAGTTTCATACAAAACTATAATCCCCTTTCAACCCTCTCAATTGCTTGTCCCATCAAAAATAATTGCATTGGCATTTTCAAAACATCTACCTAGCACTCGTTTAAATGAGTTTAAAAAAGGATACCAGCAAACTTTTATCCCCCTTCTAAGCGGCTTTGGAAGCGAATTTTTCGAAATTGTTTCATCGCGCTCTTATTCGACGTTTTCAGTGTCGTGGTTTTTTGGTTGTACTGAAATATCTGTATTGATCCCTATTAGATCTTTATTTGTACAAACAAAGCACATGCGTTTAATCAGTATTATGAGGAATTGGACAATCATTAAAGTTATTGTTATCTGCATCTAGATACTTCTATGCTAATAATATAAAGCTGAAGGCTTCGTTTGTTTGAATACGCAAATCTCAGGTATTACCTTCCAATAGATATATATATGATACTATGGGTGAATCCGCGGCGGTCCGTTAATTATTAATTCATAAATTATTTGAGTTTGGTTGTATTTTCATTAGTTCCTTTGCCGTTTTAATAATGTTCGTACAATGAGAAGTTTTACTTTTTACTATTCTTAATTTTTTTTTTCCTAGAACCCATATTTTATAACGAGGAAATAATTATTTAGTATACAATTTACTAATTGTATAAAAACATGTTACTCATACAATAAACTAATTGCCATTACGCACAGCTAAAATGAACGGAACGACGCGGCCATAAACAATCGCGAATCGGAGTTATGAAGACTTTCTCGTATATTATCTTAGATAAAAAGGGTAACCGCGCAGTTAAACGCATAACCGACCCAATTTTCTTGTGGCTATTCAAATGTTTATCCGAAGTTGTGCCCGGGCGTAGTGGGTAGATCAAGGACGGTGTCTGCCAAACAAGGGAGGGTTTCCCCGGGAGACGGGTGGATTGGGGGGACTCTGGTGGTAGGGAGCGGTATGTTTTGATGCTCGCCGCCCGCTTTATTGATTTTCCGCGCCTCCATTGCCTGCCTCCCCTTTATTATATACATATTCTGCCAGGTGGTATGGTGTCGCTATTTTCGGATATCCCGGCCGCTCCTGCTCAACCAATGATTGATTGAACGTTACGCAATTTACTTTTGTACGTTCCAAAATTTATTGAAGTGTTCGTAATTGAAATCGTGGTTACAAAGGTTAACAAGATATTGACAGGGAATGTTTTAGAATCATTTCATTATAATTTCTTCCTCTGAAATATTATTAGAAGCAATATTGAAATGTAAAAAAGTTTAATTATCTTATTAAGTTAGCGTTGATAATATTAAGTTTATCTCAACGTACAACTTGAATTAAACTCATAATCATGGTGGAAGATGCAAGCGTCTAATACACGTTCTATGTAATTTGTGTGACGCATGCGTTTATATAAAACTCAATTAGCCAAATGGTAATGAAAGTTCTCGAAGTTTGCACCGGCTTTGCACGCAAACGAGAAACTGTAACCGCAGAACTTAAACGAGTAAAATTTTGCTTCAGTTAGCTCGTCCGGGCCGCCTCCTGGGGGTGGCTAGGGTTGTTACAGCTTTGGAAAGATATATAGAAAAATTTCAAAGATACTTTACAAAATAAAATAAAATTTTGTTCATTATATAATGTAGGTTTTAATAAAATTGGTTGATAAATTTGCGATTTTAAATGCATGCAATTTAAATTTATACAAATCGGAAACTCACCTGAACGATAATTACTTTTTCGTGCATATTTGTTTTTGCTAATTATGGCTAATTTTCATTCAACATAATTTGATTTTGTATATTCTGGCGGGTAACCCTAATGACCTAGAAGACCTAATGATAAGGGTAGTATCGTGTGTAAGACATTACCTACTCGTAGAATGCTTTGACAGGATACCTTTATGCTCTTGACGTTGATAATATGACTGTTATCTACATTGTGTTCATTAGGTAAGGATAAGATAATATATGATCTAACATTAATATTAAAATCAAACAGCTGGAAGTAAGTAATATATCATACGTAACGAATTGTACCCGTTATTAATGTATTAAATAACTAATTGTATTTATAAGATTCAAGTCTGTATACTTGCGACAATTTTTTTAAACTTTTTATGTACTTGAACATTTTGAGAGTACCTTAAATATTATTTCACCTAAGTTAGAATTTTTTCAACCAAAAATTATTTTATACATAATTGGCCGTAAAAGGTTCACTTTTTCAGCGGAACGAAAATAAATAAAAATATCAAATTTGTAGCAGAATCTCGTTACAATTTCGAGTATTTCAGTGAAATTCATCTTCAACTCGAGTTTCTTCAGCCTTCCTAAAAACGATCTTCGATCTACTTTCGAATACTGTTAAATCGTTTTGTCAAAAAGAGAATTACGAAAGCCATTTAAGCGTATCTTTCACGCTTAATTAGAAAAGATCAATCGGCGATGAAAGTGGGTGGTAACTAGTAAGAATACGATTTGCAGACTGCGATAACTGGTTTCCGTGGGAGTTATTTATTGCTTTATTGTTGGTATTTAGATATATTTTACCATTATATTGAACGATCTTTATTTTTAATTTTAATCATTCAGAGTCAACAACTAGCTACCTGTTTTATTGCGATATTGTATTAAGATTCAAATAAATGAGTTTCTTTTTTAGGGGTTAAGGGATAAATTGGATGGGTGACCATTTATTTTGCAGTTAGCCTTAAGTTTACTTTTACGAAACTATAACGCGGATCCAACTCGCACTTGACCGATTTTTGTTTTGATACATATTTTATTTAAATAGTTTTAAGTTGTGCGAGAATGTAAATGTTTGTTTTCATAATCATCAATTATGAAATATTTTAACAAAAGATCGCAAACCTCAACAAATTTTGCAGTACCTTTCAAGATTTGATAACAGCACTTTCTGTGATGTAATAAGAAATAATTTCATAAGTACGTTACGATATTCCTGGATGTTTCCGCATTTGAACTCTGAAGGGATGAACGGGGAGGAGGGTGGCTGTTTAAGATGGAATTTCGTTTTAAGTTAACACTTAGCAAATATTACGCGAATGTACGCAAAGGAAATAGGTTGTGTTTGTTATAAATTATATTTTACTTTAATTTGCACGAAGTGTCATTGCTGGTTGCAACTTTTTTGATAAAGAACCAACTAAAGGAGTATTTATCTTTGTTTAATCGGTACTTAAAGTTATAACTATACATTGCTTTTTATATTATCTTTTGGGTATAAATATAAGTTAACTAAATATATGAATAATGAATTAAGTCGAGTATCATGCTATAGAATGTACTAAGTGGAGAATTAATAATAGGTAAGGTTATGATACAACAAAAACGTTTTTCGCCAAACAATTGCGTTTATGTTCAAACGAACCTCTGAATATTAATCAACGTCGCAACAATCTCGTGAAATATGATCATACGTACATGCGAAGGCCGGTAGCCATTCCGGGCTCTATTATATAGTCTCTGTGTACATAAATGACGTTCAGTTGAGCACAAAAGCCCAATTTATGCCCCTCGGTCTCAGTTTACGTGTTTGCGTTTTCTTCCGTTAGCTTGATACCTAGTTGCTAGCGGAGTGCCATCCCAGACGTTCCATCTCGCATGATGGATAGGCATGAGTGCATTGTCTCGTTTTAAAACCTTTTGTTAACTTGAAAACTTGGCTACGAACGCTCGCATAATATACAGCGTTTTGCTTTGTTTTACGACTCTGTTATGCAGCTTTAAAGGAACTATTTTTAGTACGGGACGTTCGCTACTTTCTTTTTGTGCTTGAAATGTTCATGGAGTGTAATTGTATTGTGTAACAAAACGTGAAGTTTGCCGTTGAATACTATTCAGTTCATACTTCGGCTTCGTGAATAACAACTTTATAAACTTCGCTAAGAGACAATAATAACGTATTGAGCGAATATGAGTACATGTTACGTGATATGCCGTGTTTGCGAGCAAATATTTCCTCACTCGTGTATTTGTTTAAGTGAAATCAGATAGCGTATAAATAGAGGGACGTTTATTAAAATGCAATATCGAGATGATTTAATGACATTTTATCTACCTGTGAAGGAATAAAGAGAAAAATATATATAGTTTCTTAGCTCTCATTTCTCTTTTGTCTACACGGCCCCAGGGGATCGATCTTGTACAATGAAGTTAGTGTAACTTCCAGCTAAACACAATTTGTTGACCTGCACAAACCACAATGTAACTATAGATTGTGCTCTGGATTGTTTACCGTGCCTAATAAAAGCGTATTACTGGATACATATAAATACATAGTATTTTATATTGTTGGGAGTTTTTTCTCTGCAGGTAGCGTTTATAGAATTTATTGTTAGTTGTTGAGAATACAGAGGAATACGTGTAAATAATTTGATGATTAATCTAAAAATGTTTTCCATGTTTTGCGACGTTACGTAGTCGTCTGTTATAAATAGTGAAATAAAGGTTAAATATCGAATTATCGTTTTTTATTTTATGTAGGTCTCCGGAATAGATTACATAGTTTGATAAAATATAGACTACTTATTATCCAGACACCATATTTTAAATGTGATCAAAGTGACGCTTTGGAACTAGTCAATATTTGTTTTAAGATGTAAGAGCATGAAGTCTTTTGAAATGCCATAAAATTCGATATTATTGTTTAGACACGACGGCGCCCAAGTATAAAATACGTAACATTTTCACTACTTGAATCTTTTTGAATCTCGAATGTATTTAACCTTGGCCATGATCGGAATTTAAGTAACAAATGTATTGGTAAAGCAATTTATCTGAGAGCGTTTCAAGGATATTAGAATTTACACGAAAGCATTCCAATTGCTGAATTGACGGGTATAGATCGATTTAAAAACACTATTTGTTTAATGTGCTTTAAATTGTAATATTTCACATTAAGATAAATATGCAAGTATTAAATTACGAATTAGTTGCAGAAAACAAATACTGAAGAATATTTTAAACCATAGCACATTTATTTATTTTAATAAGCATACGTTGCATTAGAAATTGATTATTACTAACACGCAAAAAATATGCGTATAAAACATTAACATATATAACACTTTAAATTATATAAGGCCTATTGTGAAGTAAATATAAGAAAGTAATAAAACATAAGCACGTGATAGGTATTAAGGTGGATTAGTTGCTCAAGGGGGCGGAAATATTACACAATCAGTTCAAAGGTTTCTGTATAATAATACGTTTTTATGCTTACTTGACTGTTATGAGGATACAATGCTATGAAATTATGACTAAATGAACGTTTTGAATTGATGTTTATGACATTGCAATTAGGTCGATATTTAAGTAAATGTATAATATAAGACTTTTTAATATTACGTACGTACTGGGATTTAAATAAATTGTTCTCTTACTTTGTTAAAAGAATTAAATTTCCAATAATATTAATGAAGCATTCTGTCAATGTTAATTTGAAGGAGTAAGCGTACCTACTCTCTGATACGGAAATAGAGTCGTTATCATAGAAGTAAAATACCGCCAATAGGTATAAATGTTTTGCCGATATTAATCAATTAGTGTCCCTTTGTAATTGAATAAACTTGACAATCCATTCAATAACAGGGTTCTAGAGTTAGGTTGAACGTGTATTGAATTTATCGCTTCTCGTTTGCACAGCATATGTATATGAAGTAGTGAAGGAGATCAAGCATTGGCATTAAGTTTATTTAAAGAGGATGAAATCATATTATATTAAACAGTTACAATAAAACATTGGAATGCAAGAGAGTAGATTTTGCTAATTTTTAGGAACGATTATAAAGTGTCAATCATCCATTGTTTGAAACATATGTAGAAGTTTCTTTTTATTTATTAAAAATTATTTCCTTAAAAATAATGACTATATAGATTATACCCAACAAAAAACTAAATATATAAGTATGAAACACAAATTTATTTCTTATAACAAAAGCCGCGTGGACGGTATTAGTAATAAATTTAGTAGGATACGGTTTACAATGACAAGTTGTACGTGTATATTCAAGATAATACGGAATTCTCTATCGCCAGTCGTATCACGACTGCAGAACAAAGTTAGGGATTGGCAGGAAATTGAATGAGAGCCGCGGGAGCGAATGTGTGCCAGCAGTAATGCCTTCCTGGTTACTCTCGTAGACACGTATATATATAATATACTGTACATTTGGGGTGATGTTACGGTATGCGATGTTTTGTTTGCTAAGAATGGGCTGTGAACTGTGAATATTGAATTTGGGTTAAGGATAGATAGAAAACGTATTGTTGCAGTTTTGTATGTGGAAGATAAAAGTTCTCTTGTGTTTGATTTTAGCTGAGTAGATGTCATACATTAAGAAATGAACCGCTCAATTTATTACACATATTACGTAACCAGACTGACGTGGATATCGTAACTTCACGTTAGTCTGTTATAATTGTCACCGCTGTCTATTTACAACTTTTAAATATGAATTATAAAGGATACTTTAAATGTTATAAAAGAAACACATATTTTATCATGAAAAGTTATGGTAAAACCTACTATTTGAACAATAATCGATATATGTAATTGAATGTAATGTATCGTATAATGTATTCTAAGTACACGAGTACCTAACCTGATCCAAGTATATAATTAGTCCCTCACAATCCGTTCTCTCGAGACGAATTAATCACTAGGTAATCTCACGAAGTAAGAGTAACCGAACAAAATAAACAATGTTTCGAGTCGCGTTGCGCAATCATTGCTGAGTCACCAAGTAAGGGGACCATCAGAGCGTGACTCGGGCGAACTAGCTATGTCGTAATCTCAACTTACACAGTGAAAACGGCTTGGCCGTGAAAAAGTATTAAGGGCACGACTCTTATGTTATTGTTTTACTTTATGAGAACGATTTATTGCCCCTTTATTGTTCGTAATTATGGCCACTGTATAAAAAATTGCGCGTGACAATAAAAATAGTTTAGCCATTGTAATTCATAGTTTATGTTAATCACTTCGCATACCATTGTTTGCTTGTAATGAGCGAGCATAATCAACTATATAATCTCATTATCTATAAATAAATATGGAAATCACATTCTTATACAACGTATGAATGTGTGTTACAGATCTATGCATAGTTTGTTCATCTATTATATACATCACATAAATGTGTTCTGTTTTTTTTCAAATTTCAATGTATTGAAAACGTTAAAGATATTTTAAAATCATGTAATGGAGAGGAGGAACTAAATGAAAAGAATATTTTGTATGTACACGTCTTAACATATAGTATTTAAATCTGTTGAGTACTCGAATTTTATTCTGTAAATAAGTGTGCCATTACGCGAGTAATCAGCATAGCATACAAGGCATATAAAACTAAGTATTACAAACCATGTTCCAAGCACTTGCTGGATGTTGTAATAACGCTGTCAATTATAATGCCATAAATAGGACAATCAGAATTGTTACCATTGCTCGCATCATTCAGCTCTCATGAATCATGCATCTTTTTATGCGTAAGGCGCTCTCGCCACATCCAATAGTGGCAGCTGTCAGATGCAAGGGGGGGAGGTTCAACGCACTACGCCGTACACCGGATATCTATGTCGCCGGCCACACAGGCGCAGGTGTGCGTGTGTGTGATAACATTGACATAAATATGTTTTAAGCGCGAGCCGCTTGGTACTCGGTTATCTTATAAAAATGGTATACAATGAGTCAGTATGAGGAATGTGTACGTTTATTTTGCTCTTGTTTTAAGGATCTGGATTACGTTTTGTATTCCGTTTCTAGCTGGCTACATAGAGGAATAAATACTTTTGTTTTTTTAAAGAATATGGACGAGACTTTTCTATTTGTTATACTGATATTAAATTCATTCATATGAATCATCGCAAAACGATCTCTATAAACGTATATATAAACATCAAATTTAGATAATTGCAGCGTATCCAATAATATAGGTCACAGACCATTAAACATGTCATTCTGAACATCACTAACGTTTTAACGACTCTTGGTTTTAATTGCTATATCTGTCAAACATTTCTATTAATATTAAACAAGTTACCTGAATATATATCGCACACGTGCAAATCTGAGTATTATTCTGTAGTTTCCTCGTGTTTGCAATTCCGATTGATTGATATGGGTATGAATCGATCATTTGTTATAAAATATGGTTAATTGTTAACATTCGCACGGTATTTTTATACTGATATGTTTTAATTGGAATATTCATAATTTTATATAGTAGGTACAATTATCCTGATACTATAATCACGAGAGTTTCTATATATTCGAGACTATAATCAGAGGCTTTGTGCGTTTGATGACTAAAGTTTTTTATGCAAAATTCTATACCGTCATACGTATTATAGTATCAAATTTATTTCATTATTATACTGATTTGGTAAAGCTAATTATGCAGAAGTAATTAAAAATTCTTTAAGGTCAAACAAGGATAAGTTTTCTCATGATGTAAGACTGATCAGTTTTTATTACATATTGGCTTTGGCCAAGATATCTCTCGTCTTTCATTGATATTCAGCAATTATGTAAAATTACTTTACCCCGGTTTTTTCCAAATTTTTAATGGCTGTTCCTACACCAAAAGCAAATAAATTTAATAATGCAATTACAGATTAAGGGTTACAAGTAGTGTTAATAATACGAGTGTCTTTTATACAGATTATTAAAGATGAATATTTCCACAGGATTGGGACCCTCGTTTGGCGGGTTCGGAGGCGGGGGTGGACTCCACAACGCTGTCAGCTCTGTCGAGCGAGGCGGCTGAGTGGCGAACAATTCAGGATGGGCAGAGGATCCTGACCACGACACCCTCCGTGCTTGGAGGATGTCGAGCCCAGGTGTATAGAGTCGCTGGCGCCACCCAGTGGTATACCGCCGTCATTGTGGGCGTCAACGAGCATACAGGCGTAAGTGTTTACAGTTTTAAGGACCTGAATGTAAACCAATTATCATTTATTACTGTACTAAGTGACTTATTTTATCCGATTACAAGATGAAAAAATCTGATTGATTCAATAATAAAGTTACAGTTATTTGTTAATCTTCATTGTTCTGCTTACTCCAAAGTGAAATGATTTATTGACTTTCCATATCTGGAAGATATGTTATAAAGTAATTGTTAAATATCCATTTCTTGGAATTATATCACAACATCAATGCCTTTGATGACGGCCGAGGGTCGAGAAAAATCATATGGTTTTTATTTCATGCGGTTGAGGAAGGTTCAAGTCGACGGGCGGACGTTGTGGTTCGGTATCGACTGAGATCAATTTCAATCCGTACAGGAAATTCTCCTTTTAATCAAAGAAGCGTGAAGACTTTTAAGTTTAACATTTTTCCTTTCACACCACACGTTCTTTAAACCCTCTAAAGTATTGGCTTTATTCTGCTGGAAAAATGTTCGATATTTTACGATAAGATCTTTATGCGGTTCTTTGATATTATTATAGCGCTTTGATTCGATACTTAGGTATTCGCAGTGCACCTATTACCTAAGATTTTACATTAACAATGCATACATGACTGGAAGGCATTAAATGAAATGGAAATACATACTAAAAGAAGGGGAAACGACATAATGGGGATAACTTGGCCTAGATATGCATGGAACCGACAATATTTTTAGGACGGGAAAGGGTCGTCATATCCTTTGTCAAAAGCCACAGAGAATGTTATCGTGTGATTTAATGCGGTCTGATTAATAAGCTAAAAGACTGATTAGATTTATAATGTAATATATAAATACATAGTTTAAATTTCATAGTTATTCAAGCGGAAGTTACTGGAAAAGGGTTTTCAAAGTAAAAATTTAATGAATGTCATTTTCCCCGGGTATATATTGGAGTTGATGCTACTAAATAAGCAGATAGATCGGTGAATCGGGTGTAATATTCCTCGAATAGAAGCAATTCTATCCACTTATATCGCCTAATACCTATATTCAGTGGTCACCCGTTACTGGGATGGAGACGTTATTTTCTCTGATATCATTAGGGAGGTTTGTATCTAGATGGGGAGGCATTAAGGTGTGTTCAGTTAACTGTAAAGACATTCTACAACATAATTCTGGAACGGGAAGTTCTCAGTGAAACCAGTTTTGTGTAGGAACGTGATCCAGTCTAGGGTTGTCAACCGCTTCTGTAGTTGGAGATTATCTAGTTTCGTTGCATCATCAAATATACCAGGAACTATTGTCTTAACGTTTGTTTTGTCTAATTTGAATAATCCATGTTGTTGAAATTTATTCAAACATTTTGTTATTTTTTATTTGAACAGCTTCTCCTCAGAATCGCTCAGGAAATTTAAAGCAGAGATTATTGTGAAACCTTTATATTATTTTCATTACAAATATTACAGCCCTACATATAAATCGATAATGATACAAGATTTATAAGGGTACATAACCCACCGCGCATACTATGTATTATAAGAAAGTATAGTTAACGTCCGCAACGGTATTAAACGACTTTCCAATTATCAACATTTTTAATACTATCTACGTGTAATGGTAACCAGTTATAGCATTGACTGGTTTTTGTCCGCAATTTAATTGAAGTTGAATTGTAACGGATGTAATGCTCGAAGCCTGTTTTGAGTTATTAATACGTCGTTCTTGTATTGAGCAATACTAAGAAATACGTTTTTATCAGTCTGTTAATATGCATTAGCTGTTATTTATGTTGATTTAAAATACACTAGCAGATGTTCTTTAAATGATTATTTGTTATGCCGTATGCGGTAGTTTCCTTACTTTGTATGATAATGTATGAACTTTGTTAGCTAGTAGTTAGTACTGTATAAATTTTGTCTCAAAGGGTGTAATCTATTACGCTGTGCTTGTGTACTCGTTTACGGTGTTGGAGTGTGAGGTGTGTCGTCCCCAAGCACCCTCTCCACTAACTTCTCAAACTTGTATTGCCTTTATAAAACCTTTCTTGTTTTGATTTCATATTGCTGAAGATTCATTCAAAAACTTTATCGTTGTTTCATTTCATAATACGAGATACTTATATAAATATCTTTTATCGGCCAAATGCGCAACTAATTACGTTTCTATTCAAAACATATAGGTAATATAATTGCAAAGGTCGTCGTTAGTAGTGCGTTGAGTAATTTAAATAGCTTTATGCAATATCTAAGACGACGCATCTAAAGTGCATTGAATGTCGATATTGCTTCTTCAACTTATCAATTGTGAAATTATTTCGATTCTTGAAGGAGGAAACAAAAGTTCTGGCAGAAACGCATCATCATAAGATTTCCAGAAATCCAAAGTACTTCAATTTATCTCAAACTCAACGTAATTACTGTTAAAAAGTTGAGACGTTAAACAAATTTATACTGCGAATTAACGAGTAGCGAAGTTGGTGCGTCCGAGACGTCAAAGTTTTGACTAACCTCCCAGTTTCCTCCTCTCCCGGTTACCAAAGTAACTTAAACTTCCCCCATTGTTTCTAGAAAGTTTCACTGAACTTCTTCTCTCGCTACGAAGACATGTTTATCAACAACTTAACAATAATACTATTTTTTTCAATATAGCCAATATGTAGGTATAAATCAATTTTCTTCTTACAATCCATTTTGTGTTTATTGTATTGTAAACACATATATATGTGTGAAATAATATGTCTTTTGATTATTTTTCATTTTTACATTGAAGATGTTATTTTCTCATACAAAATGTTGTTCAATTAGAAGTATAAGCTTAAATATGTTTTCTTATAAGGTTTTTAAATTATATTAGAAAGAAAGCTTAATATTTGTTATCAAATATTAAATTACATAAAGCTGAGATGTCACCTTCGTCTAAATACAGAACAAACCTTTGCCCTCGTTTGAACTCATCCGTCGCTGTATTTGTGATGAGCGGACGTTTTTGTATTCAATCAAAGTTAATTACGCGCCGAAAGTCTCGTTTTTGTTGATATTAATTGAATATCGATGAGCTAACACGAAGCAGACGCCTCTATTTATGTTATGGTTGTGGGCGTGAGAAAGTTTAAATAGGAATTTACGAGGATTGTTTACTTCTAAAACACCTGCCGAACTCGTGTGTCGTAATAGGAATTTCCTCCTTTTAATTTTGTCATAATGTCCAAATATAATGTTTATTTTTTTAGGAGCTGACTGTTACTGATGATACGGTTCTTGAAGAACACAGTGAAGATCCGTCATTGGTTCAGATGAGGCTTCTCGGCGATGGAGGTAATATATTGTATATTAAATTTAAATCAACATTGTTTCTATGAATGTGATATCAAATTCAGCGTAATGATACCAAATGAATCGGTTATAGTTCGGGGAAATGCTATTATATATAATAGTTGTGTGATTATCGAACGTTGATTTAAGTAATTTTAGACGACAATAATATTGTAATGTCATAATAATAAAATTGAAAGCGCATTACAATGAAATTAAATTTGTCGTTATGGTAGACAAAGAAACATTTGCAGTACACGTTTTACTATAAACGTATAAGTTTGTAGTAATAGTGTAACAATAAATAAACGATATCATTATCACGGCGTAATATGTTCTTGCATCATGTGCTTGTATAGTGCTTATATAGCGCATCACGTGTTGGACGATAAAATAACTCGCGTCTAAGAATATACAAAGCATTCGACCATAAATGTTATGCGTAAGTGACATACGTTATTATGGTATTGTAGAATGGTACAAGTAATACATCAATTCGTATTGTCTCTACATAAAACATTTAAAGAAGCTTATTAGTAAATGAAAGATGAAAACCTCAAAATAATTTTATTTATCAAACTTTTTAATAGATATTTGTTCTCGGAAACATTTATGCAGCCATTAGGTTTGTTCTTCCCGTGAAAACACATGGAGCGGCGTAAAATAAATGTTATTTATATTATGCGTTCCAGGCCTTGAACAAAAATTATTATATGATGATGTAATATAATGATAATTGAATTTAGTATAAATACAAGCTTTTATTATGTTTTGTTAATTGTACATTTTCCCATTAATATGATGTATTAATACAACTTGCGAGATATCGCTCGCATTAAATTGCCTTTGATCTAGCTTTAACAACAAATTTACTTCGCTTTGATTATTTGATAGATTACACGAATTTGTTAACACATTCTAACATAACAGTCCGTCATTCAACACAGGCTATTATCGATAAAATTGTGAACGCCAGATGCTATCTTGTTTGTTTTACTATAAGCATTAAAATAGCATGCACATGTGCATCAATTCATTGCATACGTGTTATTGTAGCCCGGTGTAGATAGCCGAAGTCCTGTTTCTGCATAATTGGATGCAAGAAGCCGTATAAAATAAAGCAATGTTTGCAAGTTCGTAAGCGTCATGTTCGTGATTCTTTTAATATAATATGAGTTATTTGTTGCCCTGCTTTAATCGTAAATGGCGAGCGAAGTTAGAAAGTCTATCGCAAAATGTTTTGTTTCATGTCAAAAAGGGATTTGTTTTACAAAAAGCCCGATCGATATAATGCCCACTTTTAACAGTTGGAATGTTGTTCAAAAATGTACGTTAAATAAATGTATATTTTTTGTTTACATATTTCGAGAGATATATTTCATTACGGTTTTATTGTATCTTGTTTCTTGTTACAGTTATTGAATCCATTATGCGGGGAGAAGTCGTGGGAGTAATGCCTAGACGATCTCGTTCCAATCTTCAAGTAAGTAATCTGATATTGCTAGTTCCTTCTTTTGATGATATGTTTTCGTATGGATATTGCCAGATTCATTATTAATTCAAGGTACTCCTTGATATCTCAGGTACAAATTATATTACCGTTATTTGTTTATTGTAAATGAAAGAAATAATAAATTTATTAAAGTGTCTTTGTAATATGTATAGGACATAACAGACAGTTTAACATATTAATATAGTTATATACAACTTAAACTAACTTCCGCTCGCGGCATTACCCGCTTGGAATTATAAGAAATCCGTTCAGAATATTCGGTGTGATTGATGTATATCAGGATTCCTGTTTTATCTCAAGGGAGCATTTAATCGGGATAAAAAGTGTCCTATCACCCAAGCCAGCTCATACCCTGTCTGTAAACCAAATTTTATCAAAATCCGTTTAGTAGTTTCAGCGTGATTGACAGACAAACATCCAAACAAACAAACTTTCACATTTATGATATAAG
>NC_052119.1:5931863-5950014 GCF_012273895.1 Zerene cesonia
CAAAATCCGTTTAGTAGTTTCAGCGTGATTGACAGACAAACATCCAAACAAACAAACTTTCACATTTATGATATAAGTCTGATGTATAAAATATATAAGTGTAAAAGTGCGATATTGTGATCTTGTGTTCATGTAAAAATTTTAAACTACTATAAAAACAGTGACACACATAAATGCTATGTATTTCTCGTTGCCAACAAATTTTCATTAAGCTTGAAGGAATCAGACAAGCAGTGTTCAGGATATTATATCTTAGAACAGGATTTAATTAAGGTTGAGAAAAGTCGACGTGAATGATAAATGTGTACATTCGCATTGCCGTCAATTATTCCTGTACTTCTAAGTTGTTGCCTGTCGCCGGCGCCCGGTGACGCATATGCCAATTTTAACCTGAGCGCCGCTTGCTTCGTTCAGCTAAATATGGCAGAAATGACTAATAGATTTCTTCTTGTTAGTCTATGCTGTACTACCAATAAAACATTTAACTTTTAAATATAAACATTCACATAGTAATGGATACTTTAGTGACCAAAAACAGACCCTTGTACCACTACATATAGGTATAATTATTTATTATTAACGTAAAAAACACGGTCGGTTGATTTTGTGCATCACTTTTAAAGTAAAATTCAACATATGGAACATACTCTTACCGATTGAGTTTCTGCATCACTAAACTCATTTGAATATCGAACTAGAAGCGGGCGAGAACTTAGTTTAGTTGCCCCGGCATTGTTTTAAACTAATGTTAATCGTGGGGTGTTTGAGTTGGACGCAAGCGGAATACTTGGCTTGAAAACTTCTGCGAAAATCTAATTTAGATCAACCGCTTGAGGAACACGACTAGATAATTAGCTTTTAGTATTAGCTCATAAACATGTCTACTATGTTATTTTCAACTGACGCCGTCTTCATACGTGCATCTGTTTAATTTTATCACGTATGTACCGGTTAAGTATATCCTCATAATGAAAACTAAGTTGTACCACATTAAATTTTGTATCCTATCGACACTCGAGGATCATTTTATTCAAGGATTTCAACAATCTTCAGTGTCACTTGTATAAGATGTAGAAGTTTGTCTAATTAAAGTATTTTTACTTAGCTACAGAGAGTAAACTTATTCATTTATTGAACGAGCTCGTTTCGAATTTGAGATACTTAAGAGCTCTTTTGTAACATCAGAGTTTTTCTTTTGATCAAATATGCTCGCTTTATTCACAAATTGCTTCAATGTAACTTGATACGTCAATGAAATATGTTTTTTTATCATTCAATTTCGACGCATGTATTAAGTCGAATTTATCAATGGATATTATTAGTATTAACTAAAACAGATTATGTGTCACATGCCTCTAGAATCCATCTATTTATTGTTATGGATGTCACGTATTCCCGTGCAATGGCCGATAGTAAGTACTCGTTTTGTATGCAGCCGCTATTCCGAGACATAATTTAGATATTATGTCCACTGCGACAGTATAATAATATTGCATTAAAGCAGGAAATACGGAAAATTATAATAAAAGCCAATAATACGATAATCCACTAGTATTTAATGGATTATTGTACTTGAAAATTTAAAATTAGCGAAACTTTACTTGCGTGAGTAATAAGGTTCGTTCGTTCACAAACGTTCACAAATGAGCAATTTCCACACACTTTGTGACTAACAATTTTAATCCAACCGAAAATTTTAGTCCATATAAATCCTGTGAAGTAATGCTATTAAGTCCAGCATTGCGTTCCAATTTGACAAGAGGGGGACGTGTTCTTTGCAATTTGTCTGGTTCAGCGACCCTTTTCGAAGGCACTCCCCCTGGTTATGTAGCTATGAACGATTCATCTTATGACTACTATCCGTGTCAGAGAATAACTTATTGTTGTTAGTTCTCGTTGCAAAATAAAATTGGGAAAGTAAGGCAATCAAATATCCATGTGCATACATTTAAACATATTAGACATATTTATGTAAATAAAACGTACTAGGTAATCGATATTATGCGTTTTAACAAAGTTTATTATGAGTGCAGTTACAAATGGTTATTTTTATTCATATTGTTCAGTTTTAACGCGTCCGTGTGATTCCGTCTATCGTCTTTTGCTATTTTAACTAGAACAGTGACGTATTTACAAATTACCTCGGTCGCGGAAAATCCACTGAGTCACGTTACTAAGACGTATAAATATTTGTCATGTTTACCGTTACACTCGTTTTTCTTGTATAAATTCGTTTTATTTAGCCACTGAAATGTACAATATATCAGAACATAATTGGCTCCGTTCATATACTAACCAAATAAAAAATAAACATAGTTTTCAACACACAGACTTGAAGCCAGAGGAACTCATCCCGACTTTAATTTGCAGAAACATTTTCAGAGAAGCCGACTCACTTGGAATACGGCCAGAAACAACTTCCACCTTGTGGCAAATCCTAATAAATTATCATACACTGCGCTAAGCAAACATTAAAGTATAAGGCACAAAAGATAATATGCACTCTTAACTTCTCTAGATTCCTGTATACCTATAGCAAGTTTTGAGAAAGATTTTACCGTGTGCAATCTTTATGTGAATATAAGAAAATGTAAGCGAATTTCTGAAAGTCACCCGTGTAAGGCGTCGTGAGAGTGGCGCGTGAATCGATTAAACTTTTCCTATTACTAGTGAATTGGTTCTGACACGCTTGTTTTTATCGATGTATCTCTTCGATTGTATGAGGTCTCACTGTATAAATTCATTAGACGTTAATCCTGAGAATTGAATACAATGTGGAACATTTCGCAAACACTATTTTTGTCGTTGGTGATTTAATCTCATGTTTATTCATGGCCTAATTAACATTATTCATTCACCATATTCCAACACGCTTAACCCAGATATCCATAACGTCAATCTTTCGATTAAATACCTGTATTCGCGGGCTTGAGTAGAATATTAATCGATTTTTTCTCCGAGTCAGTCGGACAAGCTAACGATGATTGATGACAATTATTTGCATTTTTATTCTTTTATCATCGCTCTATGTGGGGTAAGGACGGATATTATTTTTGCATTTCGTTAGATGTAATGACATGGAAACAATTTTGTGATTGTGATGTATTTTAATGTATAAAAAAGGTTTCTTTCAAAACTTTATGACTCTCATTATTTAAACTTCGTATCGATGGTGACTATACCTAACAGTTCATATAAACGAATTCCTCATATAGTACATGTAAACATACATATTCTAATAAACAATGTAACACACATTCGAAGTCATTATTTCATTTGGTAACATGATACATTTATAACATAAGTAGGAAGAGTTCGTCGGATAATCGGTAAAGTTTGTAACAACATCGGCCGACTTTCCACCTCTGTCAGAGTTAGTTAATGCGAGTTCTCATGCAGCGGATAGGGATATCGATCGCGTCGGGATGCCGGGTTACGTCTGGCTCGTGCCCCCCCCTACCCACTCCTCTGGGGGTTAGCAAGGGCCTGTTTGATCGTGCCACTCACTGCTTACTTTGTTCTTGTTTTGTTTGAAGGTTAATATTATTCATATTGACCTGGAGGACGTTGCGTTTCATAGGTATCTAATTAAGCGTTTTGATGGAAACTTATTTATTACATATTGTATGAACATTGTTACGTTAGCTATTGTAAATGTTCGGAAACTTTAAAGTTATTCTGAAACTATGCTTTAGTAGGTAATACGTTAAATAAATTTCGTACAATATTGAAAACTGTTAAATATTGATGTGTGGCAATAGGTGTGATTTAATGGTATACTCTAAACATTTTATTGTAGTATTTGCAACGTTGTAAACAAAAACTGTTGAATAAATAATATGTACTCGCATTGCTGAGCTAATCAATACGAAATTGTCAAGGCGTGTAACAAAAACGATGACCTTGCATGCGGAAGGTGCAATATATGACAGGAGTGCGAAGTCTAATTAATTATGCAAGCCTGTCTGGTGGCCGGGACCGGCAGGGCGAGAGTGCGGCGCGCGGGCGGCGGGGCGCGGGGCCAGGGCACGCAAGGGGGTGCCCCCCGCCCCTCCCGGCTCCAGTTTGCGCCATTCTCCCGCGCCGGCTACACTCGGATACTCTATAGTCTAAACTCGGAACCGTTTACGGAACGCATCTTACCTTTCACCGCACTATCGTCACATGTTCGAGTTTTGATTGTTACGCGTGACGTCGTGAAGTGATTTTGGTGATTTGTGGCCATTCGGAGCGTGCACTACCGGTACATATTTTAAATGATTAACTCCTTGAGCACCGGCTAGCGATGGTCATTGACACTAATGAGCACTTGTAATTTCCTCTTGTTACTTTCGCATTTATTATAAGCGTAGCCTCTTCTTTAACATGTATTGTTATTTATCATTTATTTTATTACGGCTTAACCTTATATTTATTTGCCTCGTTTGTATTAACTAGTATAGTAAGTAAGTATTAACTAGCATATATCCATTATGCAAATAACTTTGTTTAGAAGGTTACGCTTGAATCTAATCTGCAACAGTGAACGCGCCTTGGAAAGTTAATTAGCATATAATGGCATGTGCACGGCCTAATACACATACACTTACGTATACAAACGTGCAAGTTATATGTATTATGCATTTGCGGGCAATGTAGGCACACAGCGCATACAAAGTAGCTTCTGATAGCCACACCCCGATAATACCACTATCTCACTCACACCTGTGATCCAAATAATTTACTATCTCAGTTATCCCAATCTAGTTTATTAGACCGTTCAAATTTTGAATAGAATCAAGTTATGTATGGTTTTTCATCGGCTTCATCGGCTGATTGATTGCAAAGTATGTTTTTTATATCGAAACGTTTAATGCAATACCATACAAAGTCATCCCTTGTTATTGTTATTCCGTCGTCTTGGAAGGAAATAGCTCGTTTAACCCGCTTCGATGTTTGCTTTTGTTCTTTTCTAACTTCTTTGTTAGTCGTTATTGTTCCTTTGTTCAGTATTATAAAGCGACCGCGCCAGGACAAAACTATTTATAAACATTCGTTGATTGAAATCTATTGTAATGCACTATTTCATATTAATTGAATTTTACCCACTTTTTTATTTGAATTCCTTTTTTTAACAGGTACTTTGTACGGATGATATTTATGTATATTCGAGGAAGGTATTAAATTTCTATATATGGGCTTTAATACGTACTAGGCGGTTTCCACCGTCTACAGCCCACGCACGCCCACCCTGTCGCATGTTTCAGCTACGTGAATAAATCTCACCTGACAGCATACAACCATAGCCCGCATACACGGCTTAGTGGCTTTATCTCAAACCGAATGATATTAGACTTTCGAATATCAAACGCTGAGAATTCCATGCAATTGTTTCACGGAAGATGTCTGTTAGCGCAGTCGTGAGCGTGATAGCAGCTAAGTTCACAGAGTCACGGCGCTATTGCGTTCCGATTTACGATAATCGTCTGCTGCATTCGAGATGCGCCATTATGCTAATCTCCTGTTTTGATTTAACAAGTCTCGACGGTTGACGTCATTTACGAGCACGATTGTATAACTCGCTTTCGTGATTATGCCAACCGATTGCGCTTTTATCCAATTAGTTCGTGTATAATACAAAAGTTGATATTATGCTAATTATTTGGTTACCGTTATTTAAATTACATCGAGTTTCGCCTCGCTGCCCACTGAATAACGTGTTTTTGTCTTTCTGCTTGACCTTAATTCTGCTATTGTCTTCCATTACTAAATGCTAATTGTAATGCTGTTTTTTATAAGTCCAATAAAGTTAAATAGGGTTATTAAATAGTTTTGCATTTCTGCATCTAGTTACGTATCATGAATATAAATGGGATTGTGTGTTATGAAGTGAGCTTTAAAATCAGTAATCTTATTAGCATAAAATAGCAATTTCGATCGAGTTATTTTATTGTTTAATAGGATGAATGCCAACAGCGGTAGCTAACCTTATTTACGCTGTAATCTAGTTAGAGAGGGCATATCCATGCTCGGTAATGGACTAGGAAACCGGTTGGCGACGTGGGGTCCGGGACGGGAGGTACCAGTCGGCCGAGTCGTGTTGCACTCTTGCCCTCCGGCACTCCTCCAAGATTGAGATAAATGTACCGGGAACACGTCGCCCGTATGAACATAGTATGTTTCAACCCGCGTTGCCGTGGTATTTCTTTATAAACGTGCTCTGAGAAAGTTTTTTTTTATTTGTGAAATTGTGCGCACGATCGTTGTAGAAATGTACGGGAATATGGCGGTGAATGATGTGCCGTGTGTAAGTAGTGTTCAGGTCATTGTAACGTGTGTCTATCGATCGTTGGCTTAACCTGTTATGAACGTTTCGAAACTCGTTTATGTGGCTTCACGGTTCCAATGCGATTCAAATTTCATTCGCGTATTAAAGAGTAATCTTTTATTTGTTTTAAAATTAATTTTTCACTGGCCATTCCGTTTGTCGCATTTATTGATTTGCTTTGGTAATTGTAGAGTCGTTATACAGGACTGTTAACAGACGAGTATGTGACCTCGCGTTATCCTTATGAAACTTATTACCATTTACTTATTCATACCTGATACATCTGATCATAAAAGTTATATTTTATTATTATGATACAAATTATTATAATATAATCAAGGATAAAGAGTATTGAAGGTAGTTGCGTTAATAGCACGTAACCAATATTCATAGAAAATTTCTCACATCTAGTTTAATCCTATTATTACAGAGCGATTAGTGTGCATCACGTGCGAACGCTTATTGAAAAGAATCCATATTTACACAAGGATTAAAATACGTGAACGTACTTTACTGTCAACCTTGAATGAATCGTAAATACGAGCAAGGCAAATACTCTTTTCGTAGTATAATGCTATAACGTACCTACATTGGAGTATTATTTTCGCATATATATGAAAACTTGTTTATTATATTTGAATATAAAGTAACATTCATTATAATTTTGTAGCAAAAGGAGGACAAAGTAATAGTGCCACCTGATAGAAAGCTACAAACGTCTATTGTTATCCACAACAATTATTCCCAAAGGGTGTTCACCTGGCTATATTCCCCATACAATATCATTGTGTTCTCAGCCTACAGTTTCGTATAGAGCATAAGTAACACAGCGGTATGAGTTCGATAAGGTGCAGTGTAAAGTATGCAGGGATGTAGGAAAGGTCAGACTGTCGGCCGGCGCTCTCATTATGTAATCACTTCGTTCATAATGAGCTCAGTTACGTAACTGTTTTTAACTCGCGAATAGATAATTCACACATAATTAATTTATTTCTTAGTGTTCCTTTTCAAGTTAACGATGTATTAGCGGAATAATTGAATATTTCAAATTAATTTAATCCTTTGAAATTCGTAGAAAAAGGTTGGGCAATAGCTTAAGGTGATTATGAAACGCAATTACAAACTGAATAAAGTTAATTTTCAACGTTATGAAGGTATCATTACTTCAGTATAGAATAAACGTGGTTATTTGAAAACAAAACCGCTACAAATTCTTAAGTATCTTTTAACGAAAACGTTTCATCGTACGTAGATAACGCTATTATGAAGCGTATCAAATATAAAATAACTGTCATGATGAATACATTAAGGGAAATAGAATCAGTATTGGAAACGTTGGACAACCCAATATACGAGCTTCAAAAGCTAACGGGAGTTCGAGATAAGTGAAAATAAATCACCCAGCGGTATTAAGTGGGCCGTTCACCCGCTATCAACGATCCTGTATGTATAATAAAATCTTGTGACAAATTTATGTTCTCATTTGGAAAAGCTTTTGCGATTCTGCCAAATAATGGCGGCTTTATTTGAAACCTTGAGGAAAGGAATGAGTTGATTGGTTAAGTCGCTTGTGACTGTGGAGATTCCTTTCTTCTTGTGACGTTAAATTTATGTCTATTGATTTTATTAGTTTTATATGGAATAGCATAATGCACCTTGTGACTAAACCGTTTCGTGGATAATTCATCTCGGTCGCTCAAAGCGAGTCCTTTACTGACTATCCTACAATTTATGATTAAGGTACACTTATTATTTATGGTATGGCATAGGTTTGAGCTTTGTCATAGTATTTTTATATATTTCTAGACTAGATATAATATCAATAATTAGAATTATTTTTTACACGCAAATTGAAAGACTATTTATCTAGAAAACTTCGTACAATGTCTAAAAACCCAACTTTTTCATTATTTTTGTTGATACTTAGATGAAATATTCCTTAGACATTTGATAAGTTTGCAATGGAATTCTCTTTCAATTTATTTCAATCCTTTCCTAAGCTTCTATGAAAGCGACAACATAACAAAGATCGTTGTGGGCGTCAAACCTTACACGTGGTGAAATTTCCGAGAAATTACTTCCTTTGACCTTATTGAAATAAACTTGTTTAATGTTCAAAAGCAATCAACTCTGTTATAACTTCCTTTCAGTTTTCACTTTTAAAATTGTTACTTCAATTATTTAATTTAACATAATATTAACTGGGAATTTCACCGCGCTACACCGTTATATTATTTCTAGTGCGACATTTTAACAATAGAGAGCGGACTGTTGTTTAATCACGATTCAACTATGTTATGAATGTGTGCTCTGTTACCATGTGAACACAATTCGATCGTATTTGTATAATTTATGTATACGTGTATTCAGTACCTGTGCGCTACGGTTCACTACGCCCTCGTACAATGCCTATCTTGTTTATTGTGCATATCAAAGGCCCTTCCACAAAGCCCCTGGCTTCTACTTTAACGATAATATGCAACCTACGCTTGGCTCGTTAAACATATTTGATTACATCGCTCCTATAAGTTACCTTACCAATTTTATTGTCGGTGATTGTAATGTTTGATACGTAGTGTGTGGGAAGGTATGGTTGTCGATATCGGCTATTTGAATAAGCAGTAATGAGCAAACGGTGCCCTAATTACAAGAGCAATAATGGGAAATTGCTTAACAGCAGTGCTCATGAAGTGATGTGCGTTTTAGTCCCCATCGTATTTTCCGGTAAAACAGAGTACGTAAAGCCTTTTATAAGCATTTATGTGATTATTATATCAAATAATAATATCAGTAATATCAAAATGCCCACATTGTTATTGCTTCTATATATTATTTCCTAGTTTTTCGAATAATAAAGCTAATGGTTATAAAGATAAGCGTCGAACGCTAGCGTGTTGATTAATTATTTGTGTCGAAACGTGATTTTCAGATGCGGAACCCAGGCGAATTTGATTCGCTACAGGCTGTGGGCTGATTACTTCCTAACTTCTTTTGTATTCATATCTATTGCAAGTGTTTTTAGACTGGTACTTTGTTGAGTAACGGTGGTTTTTGAGGTCGAAGTTTAATTCAAGGTTTTACTCAGACATTTTTAAGAGTTTAAGTTAAAAAAAGAAAGTTTTTAGTGCAATTTGTGTTGAGATTAGATAAGATTTTAGATGGACTTTATAAAAGTTTTGTCTACTTTTATTTAATTGATATCTATTTGTTATTCAATTCGTTGTGTTCCAATGAAATCTTATATGTAATATTTCTCTTCAATCTTATTTGTCACAATTGTAGTTACCAAACTCCATAGAAACGGTTGGACCGATTCTTATGAAATTTTGTGTGCATATTGGGTATGTCTGAGAATCGGCCAACATCTATTTTTCATACCGCTAAATTATAAGAGTAAGGCAGAGCAGCGTTTGCCGGGTCAGCTAGTATATATACCACGGTGTGTATTAGTTTACCACAAAGTAAGAATTGTAGGCTCCAAGGTGACTGACACAAGTAAAACATTGACATAAAATGGATCGTTTGCTTTTATGTATGCCTGAAATGTCCTACGTTTAATGCACACCACGTTTCAGAGGCTTGTCTAGTAATAATATTTTATGCCTTCGTGTTATTACATTCCGTTTTAGTGTAATTGGGATTTTCTTCAGTCTTCTGTTACTTTGTACATAGTTACACTCATGACGTTCGCAGATACTGCGTTTTCTATTTATATTTAGAGTTCATTTATATTACCCTCGTAAATGTTAGTACCTATCTTCTATTTACTACACGTGGTGTAAGATGGTTGACTACGAGATTAAATGCTTATGTCAATATATTGAGAACACTCCCTGGGGACGCAGGTCAACGTCGGCGATGTGGATTGAGGAAATTTTATATACATTTGTAATGAAAGGTTGAGCTTTATATTCAGAATAAGAAATATCTGAGTAACGTAAATTATATTTTCATTTCATAGTGCTAAAGTATTTAAGCTTCGTTGTATTGTGGTGAATAATTCTTCTTTACGTCGCTCTCATTAAAGGTAAAGTACGCTTAACCACAAAAGTGGTATGGCGGAGGCGTGAAATTAAAATGAAAAGATGCAGTAATTGAATACTATGCGTATATTCTCGAGGACGTTGAAATGGGAAGGAGCAGGTGTAGAGGCATTTAACAGGCGTATGCACTCGCCACGTTACGGTTCTGTCATTAGTGTCAAGTGTTGAAATGGCATACGGTTCGTGAACTTTGCTAGGGGTTAGGGAGGGTGTGGGGAGTATAGTAATATGAAGAAATTGCTACTTTACCCTCTGCTGCACGCGAACGCGGAATTGTGACCTTCTTCTATGAGTCATAGTGAAGGATTAAGTTGTATTTCACGTGTTACGCGTCATCGATCGGTTAGTTCCGTCGATTGTTAATAGATGGCGTTAGGATTATGATATGACGTTTAAAATAATATTCAATTAAATAAACTAGCTAGTCCGGTAAAATATCTTAATCGCATTTTCATGACTTTGAATTCGGTTCAGTAAATAAAGCAGTCAGTAATAACCAAATTCATAGAATTGTCATGAAGTCTACTAAAGCGAAAACTGAAATAACATATTATTCAAGATCTTTCAAAGAGAAAACGACAAAACGTAAAGAAAACAACGAAAGAATGTACATTACCGTATTTCGAGGGGATTAGACGCTAAAAGCATTATCGTTGTGCAATCAGTGCCGTGGCCCACTTCGTCACATTGCGTAGGTCAGTCAAACGTGCGGCCACTTTCTATATCATACACATTACTTTCACTTATACTTTTGTTTGGGTTTATCTTGCAACTTTTTCAATGTCTAAAAATTGCGATGAAGCCAATTGTAAATTTTTATGTTTGGCTATATAATGACATTACTGAGTGAGGCAGGATTGCCTCTAACATCAAGGTCACGTTAAATTGAAAATATAAACATAGAATCTATTAATTAACATCTGTAACGAATGTAATTATGATCTAAACCTTCAAAGACACAGGTTTGCAGGTTAAGACCATAATTATGGAACAAATATAGAAATCCGATGTTGATGATTGCTTAGAGAAGATTTTTATTCCTAAACTGAAATTGTGAATTTTAACGAACGTTGCGTTTCAACAAACTGTTAACAAGGATTTCAATGTATCAAGGGATCGACGAGAGATGCGTTTCATTTCTTGTTTATTTATTTATTTAGGCGTGTTGCTTTGATCAGATTTATGCGTTTTAGTTCATTGATCTATTTTTATATAATATGTTTTCACGCAAGTGCGAAGATAAAGTTATAGCATACAAACTAAGTATAGAATACTTTTTGTGTGATATTCTGTACAAAAAGTGTACAGCAACTAATTTTTGTATAAAATTTTTCTCAACGGAGTACATATTACGCAACACATATTAAATATGTATATCGCATTATAGTAAACAAATATTAACGTTAAACACATAACAGTTTGTAGCTCATATAATTGCGTCTCATGGCTCTGAATAGCTATTAAAGCATGCAAGAGTCTCTATGCTCAAAGTGCCGGCACAACCAAGTTTACTTAACACGATAGCTATCAAAATACTTCCTAGATCCATAAACCGGCTGTTTGTCAATTTCCCGATGACGCAGCGCGCTGTCAAAGCATAATGTTCGAGCTTGTGCACATAAACAGTTCAGGCCTTTCAGCCGCCCCCGGGCCCCGAGGGAGACCCGCCCACGGGTAGGGTTGCGAACGGGTGGATTCGGTTAGACGACCTTTTGTTACTCATAAATCAACTTATCGACATTGAAATGAACGTAATCGTATAATGTATTGTTTTGAATTCGTACGTGTCATTTGCTTTTGTTTTTGTGCTTTAACAAATGATTATGTCTTGATTATTGTTATTATCTAATGTAGATAATGGTTTAAAGTTCGCTGATTGGCAACCCTAGCTACAGCTGCCCCAATTTCTTCGAGCTCTAAGAGTGTAAGAATGTCGTGTCAGTACTCTACGTCTCTTTTATATTTTCAACGATGTTTTATGTCTACAGTTCAGCTGCCTTGAATGGCTTTATTATTTTTAATCTTATTACCGAAGCGAGATAGAATTTATTGAAGTATTAATGTATCTGAATAAGTGCCATTTTATAAAATTTAACGCTACTGTATACTAGCTCCTGCATATTTACTTAAGTTTTATTATTGTTGTTTATCTTCAATTCATTCTACGTTTGATTAATGAGTTATCCCTAAAGTGCAGATTAATTCTGAAGGCGTCTATTAGTCTTGTCGCATCTGGATTAAACGGCTGTGTAAATACATGGAACAATTCTAATAGGGCTTATCGCTATCGTTTATCAATCAGTATAAGTGCAGTGAACGGTTCATTCCCGCAAGTCAGCAATAATCGAGGTGCGCCGCTGACTTGCCTATATCGAGCCTGAAAGCCAAAAACGCTGACTCATTGTATTGGAAGACTAGTACGTTGATGACTCGCCATCAATGATAGTGTGAGTTCATTCCTTCAACGCTTATAAAATAAGAACATCGCTGATGGAAACAAATCTCCAGATTTCTTACCGTAAAACGATTCTGTTCCATAAATTTTGATTACGAACAGCGGATGCGACGTCGAAGATTAGAGACGGCCTAAATTACATTTTAATGAGACCGCAGAACGGTCGGTTAATCACGAACAGTCAAACAATAACCATTATCTTAATAAAGCGTACTGTTGTTAATTTGAAAATAATACCGTCATTAAACTTATGCAATAGTTTGTACTATGATCCAATAATATCAATTACAATCGTAACTCTGTACTTTAGTTCTTTTTGGGAATGGTGTCTCTGGTATCCTATTAAAGTATACAAAATCTTCTTTTATTTATAGAGAGTGGAGCGAGAAGCGACAAAGAGTCCAGCAACTACTGGTGGTCGAAAAAAAGCAGCTGTGAGGAACAACGGACAGATAAACCCCACGGAACCCACTCCGCCCCAACCAGCAGGTAATATTTTTACTATATTGAATATGGTCATATACTTATTACAAGCTTTAATAGTTATATTTGCATATCATTACAGTCATCAGTGTAAGATGAAAGTAATTTTATGTCCTGTCAAAATGTAACAGAATTTTACCAAATTACAAATTTTTGGAATATACGTCATCAAATGTGAGGAGTTATTTCTTTCTTCACAACATTATTTGGATTGTATTACAAAATATTTATTTAACTTCAGTCGTGCTCTTACGGATAATTATTATTATAAATATGAAGAAAACAATTAATTGTCGTAAGTTACAGTAATTATGACAACAATGCCAACTATTTCTCAATTGTATTTTTAATTTTATTCGTGTTGAGGAAATAATATGGAAAATAACAGTACTGTTTACCTTAATCATTTACATGGAATGCATTTAAATTCCCACAAAAGGAATTTCATTTGTGTTGCTGTTGTGAATTTAAAAACATTCTTTATTCGTACTTTTTAACTCAACTGCTGAACTAAGGTACAGGTTAAATAAAATAGTAAAGTAGATGAATGCAGTAAACGTTATTAATATTGTACGTCACAATTATACGAAGGATATTATCTAGTGATTAAATATATTATGTAAAGCGAATGGAAACGATAGTAGCGCTCAATAAACGGTCTTCTGGGCATAAGGTTTAGTATGGATTACACGTAACATTGTAGCCTCAAAGGCTCTCATGGGATCCATTCCGGATGCTTAATAGTAGAGGATTCAACCATTCAGGTGCATTGCTTTAGTCTGAAATGAAATTGGATGTGCATTCAATGGGATTTCCATTGACTGCTATGTATTAAATGTTTCAGTGCTGTCTGTAATTAATGAGGGCTTGTATAATGAAATCGTTCAATCTTAAAAGAAATCTAGATGAATATAAACAAACGAATTAATGACGAAAAGAAAGTCATGATTAATGACACTGACTATCGCTCGTAATTAACTGCTTTGTTTGTGTGATAACGTTTTGGATTGATTAATGAAGAATAAATGCACATCAATATAACATTGTTTCTAATCAGGTTTTAGAATTCACTATGTAGGTGTAATTGTTATAATTGAATTACACAACATAATGACGTAATGAACGAAAAGAATCTATTGTTATCATAGAATTATTTCCAATAACTCAAGAGTTACGAGAAATAAAATAGCAATTGATTTATATATTGTGGGTACAACATAAATCCGAGCCGTCCTATACTTCCTCTAATGGAGGGCTCGGACTGGCGATTGCAGTCAAGAATCAAGATGGATGACGTCCATTTGCGATGAAATGGAATCGGAACATGTGTGTTTTTCACACGAACGCATAACCTTTTATTTGTTACATGTTCTGTCAGTTGATATAACGTATTTCGCTTTGCAAAGAGTTGAATGTTTTAAAATATTTCGTTTCGTTCTGTTTTATAAACATGTGAAGTTTATTTTCGATTGGATGCAATTTAATTTAATACCGTTGTCAATTTATATTACAATAATATAAATATTTCAAAATATTGAGACTTGATTTGAACGTGTTTCGTTTACAAATATAAGTATAATAATAAATTTCGCTTTCGATTGAAGTATACACAAGGCATAACTTTGCCTATGATTGACTAAAAACAAAATTTCCATATTCATTCTTGTCGTTTCAAAAAGGTGAAGTACGTCGACTTTCCAGCGAGCAATATTATATTTACAGTCATTTCTATTCGTGTCACATCAGCTGTCGACAAATGAGAAATTAAATTCTACGTGCGTCCTTCGGTTAAAAGGTTATCCTTTGGCTGAAATATTGTATCCACGATAAAGGCTGATAAAACGTGCTTTCATTTTGGCCTGTGTTCGTGACAGGCGTGTGACGTCACGGGTTGGTTGCCTCCCCTCGCAGGGATGTGTCATATAAATCACGACTACGTGTTGTATTATCATAGATAGACGTGTTTGTTTTAAATTCATATGACTTTTTTAATGTACGCAATGGTCTCTTTTTGATTATCGTAAGAGATTCGAAAGGTGTATTTTATTTAATTATTATTGACCGTATTTCTATTCAGAAGTAGCAAAAAGACCATTTTGATGTGGTTTATTTGTTTTGTGAATGTTGAAATAAGTATATTATACAGCTATTAACTGGTTATCAGAAATAATTAATTGTTTTTTAAATTTAATTTACATACTTTTAATGATATTTTTTGAATACATAATTTTTAACCTTCATTACTGCCAAGCTATTAGCTTCTATTAGAATTAATTAAAAATTTATCTATATGATAAATTACTCAGCTATTCTACGTATTTATTAAGTATCTAACGGCTACATGTTCTTTGTATCATTGTCCTATTTAAATTTGAAATTAAAACGAATCTCTTTAATGTACCAGTAATATTGTGACGGTTTGAAATGTCTCGATGCAAAAACCCGACCCGGCATACAAAATTAATTTTCGTAAATCAACCGTTCCCTCTTTTGACATTGTAATTTTCATGAATGGGTCGGTTTTATTATTCTTGAATAATTCAAAATAAATTAAATTTTGTAACCGTGACCGATGCGTATTTACATAATAAAGAGCTGTGTCTGACACCTTGTATTCGAACAACCGTTTGTATAATTTCGTCAATCAGTAAGTAATAAATATTAAAATGTATATCGTTTTCGTGTGTTTTATGGTTATGCAACTCAGATATTCACCCACGTTCTCTTGATATACACCATAATATGTTCACGTAAGAATAAGTTACATATTATCTATGCAGAATGTTTATTTGTTATTCCATTATGAATTTTGTTCATCTATGTACGTGATTGAATTTACTATCTGTTTTAACGTACCTGTTTTACATAGTCATTTGTGCTTTAATTAAAAGAATTCTTCAATTACATATATTCTTTAATTCGTATATTTTAGAAGTAATAATCGAGCTAAATAATTTAAATATCTCGTTCCATAGTTGGGAACTGTGTAATGTATTCAGACAGTAGCGAACTTTATATTGGTTTCAAAGTTGTGAACACTTAAAGTCCCAAACAAATATTGCTCGGATTGTTTCAACTTTTCCCTTGTTCGGAAGTTCGGTCACTTTCGTTGGAGTAATGCTGGCCTGTCGGTGAGTTTAAAACAGAACCGGTTTGAAAGGTTGTTACTGAATAATATCGTAATTGTTTCGAGACCGCTTTGTAACTTTAAATTGGAAATGGGATGTCATTCTCAATCTTAGTTGTGAAGTTATTGCTTATTTATAACTAATTGAGGAATATTTTAATATTACTTGCATGGAAAAGAACGAAAATAAAATAGAACAAACAATGTTATGGACATTTGAACTCTCTCATAGGGACTGAAAATTTAATTGAATGATTAATAAAGTTTTCAGCATCAAAGACGTAAAATTTTGCTCTTCTATCTCATACCTACATATATAGATCTAATATTTAACAATAAGATTCTTATCGCATTCGATGTAATTTAATGTGCGTCACAGGGCTTGGGTTAAGTAAGACGCTGGGCCTTTTCATATGGTAATAAAATATATTGATTATCATTCATCACACTATCATACTGATGCCAAAATTTTACATCTAGAAGTCTAGTTGTGTACATACTACACCCAAATACACAATCGTGGAAACGACAGTCCTTTGTGTCAGTTTAAACGGAATTCGGATATTGGTTCCGCACTGCTTCGCTTGTTTACTGAACAATTTGCTTTTAATTGGTTTTGGCGACCATCATTGTGCCCCTGGCTACGTCCACCCACCATCTTTTTTATTCAAAATTCAATTAACGCGGTTTAATGAAACTCTTTATTGAGAACCTTTTTTCGGGAGTATGGGTGTATTTACATTACGGTTTTTGACCAACCGTACTGTGTTATTTTGCAGTAGTAGATTATAATCTAACAACTTAGGCATATCTGGAAAGCGCATACATTATTTTATTTATACAATATTACTAATATTACATACTTCTAAATTCTACGTTTTATTAAAAATAAACGAGTTTTACCAGTGTGTGTGTGTGTGTGTGTGTAAGCTGTACATGTTTATGTAGTTGTACTTACTGGTTATTGCAAAAACTGAGATTTTACCTTTAAAACCCAGTTTTTACTGATATCATAATTTATCATGATATAAGGTCCTTTCTTGGAAACGCAATGATAAGAGACAAAATATTTCGCATATCACTAATTTAATTGGTACCGGTATACTTTATGTTTGAGTCTTTATTACACGGTTTTGGGGTCAATATTACCATAACTTTAAGGCCAGAATTAATTGAGTGCTTTGAAAACTCGTTTCGATATTTTAGATATGTTCGACGTGTTGTATTAACAAATACGTACCTAGACATGAGTATTTATAAAACAAGTTTCATTATATTATCGTTAGCGTTGAATGCTGACATATTTCGTGTAGAGAAACGCGTTTTTGGCACAAAGATTAATTTTAGAGATACGTTGGTTATATAACGAAGTAATCTGCATTCTGGTGGTGATATTACGTGAAATTTTACGTATATATTCACGTTGGTGCGCAGTTTGCATAACTTTACATATTTACAGCTACATGCACTGCTGTTCCGTAAATTTCAGAATGAGTACACATTCGCAATTCATCCGTATTTCAAGGTTGAAGTTATCATAGATGTTTTTATGTCTAGCAATGTTTAAATTTGCATCGATACTTTAATAATGTCATACATTTTATAAAGTCACAATAAATGTATTAATTTGAATGTGTAGAACGTTCAAAATCATATATAATTTATTTATTTATTTATTTAAATAAAGGCTTACCAACTAGATACATAATTTCTTGTTAAAACTATTAAAACATTAA
>NC_052119.1:5951014-5985825 GCF_012273895.1 Zerene cesonia
ACTCACCCCGATGCCTAAATTCTAATCCACCTGATTCTAATGAGGTGAAACGAGCTGCTATACAGCGATGTTTTGGCGGCGAGCGGTTGAACGGAACGGAATGATTGAGCACTGAAATCGTGGCACGCATCCGGCTGCAATTACGCGAAGGTCAGTGACACGCAACTCGTAAGACGTGATTCACTACGGCTTAATTAGAAACAAAAGTGCGCTAGCTGCGTGTTGTTTATCATATTTTACTTAATGCGCGCTCTTTATTCATTTTTGTTAATGAACGATTTAAATTTTTGAATGTTATGAGCATACATACATAGTTATAAATATCAAAGTGCGGTATGCTTTAACAATGAATATATAAAATGGTTTTTTCTATCCTAATAATATGGAACTATGCAAAATAGAAAATTATGAATAAGTAATAAAAACTAATTTAAAAACAATATTAATTAAATCGAATAAAATAATTAAACGATTCAGTAATTATTATAATGTCCAAGCTTAGTTAGATTACAATGGGAAGTGCAGAAAAAATATGCTAAGCGTATGCATAGATTAGCGTTAAGATTATACGAACAATAGGCGGGGAAATCGACACCGTGAAACCCGAGTGGCACCTGCGTAAGCATAACAAGTCGCATCGTTAACGTCACGTAGTCGTTACGTAAAGAACAATGCCCGGTTGGAAGGCGGCCGTGAACGCGCCGCGAATCTACACAACTATTTGTTACGTTTATGCATTCAAATCGTATCCATTTATACAAAATTGATGTGGAATCGCTAATATACCGTTTCCGTCTCTGTCCACTGTATAAACAGGGAATTTAAATATTTTTCGTGCATCGCTCTGTTTGTTTTGCGTTTAGTGATTGCGTGTACGGCACGATTATCGAATCCTATTTCGCCGATGCGTCGTTTTTCACGAACGATTCGGTTTAAGGAGCCTTGAGATTATTCAGGGCTTTCCACGTTAATTTCGATTGAGTATTAAAATCTAAATACTAAATAGACGGTTCCTCTTAATAAGCATTTATAAAGTTTAATTTTAAATTTAGAATATTTGATTGTGATATTGATTTCAGATAATCACTTGAGATTATATCTATCGTTAAATTTAAAGTTTATACACAACAGCGTTCATATAAAAATATCCATGTAAAAATATCTAATGCTTTTTAATAATCCATCTTTGTAATTCCTCCTATTTTTGTTAATATTAAATAACTGAATTACGTAACAGCTCGTATAATGTTATCGTCATCAATTCTGTTTTGAACAGATTAATGTTTTACATAGTCGAGTCAACATTACGCTGCAATATGTGTACTTTCACCTCGATATACCGTTACTCAAACTGGTCCTATCTCAGTCACGTCGCTTTATGTTCTATAACCTAAGCCGTTAGTAATAGCCATTCGTATATCATACTAGCTTTTCGCCCGCGGCTTCGCCCGCGTAGAATTCGCTTATATCGCGCGACACGGTAAGGAGTATTTTCTTCGCATCAAAAAGTGTGGTTTGTTCTTTCCCACGTTCATCTCCATCTTTATACCAAGTTTCCTCAAAATCGGTTTGACAATAACGAACTTTCATACAAACTTTCATCCCCTCTTTCAACCCTTTCTACCCTTTTTTCGCGATAAAAAGTATCCTATGTTCTTTCCCAAGTTCATTTCTATCTTCATATCAAATTTTGTAAAAATCGGTTCAGTGGTTTAGGCGTGAAAGCGTAACAGACAGACAGACAGACAGAGTTACTTTCGCATTTATAATATTAGTAGGGATTAGTAGGGATTATCTCTCTTTTAAAATTTATTGTGCGACAGTAACGGCTCGATTTATGAGTTTATTGAGATTCAGATCCTGATTTGAATAGGTTTTGTGGAGATGAAACTATTCGCCTCGCTAAGACTGTCGTCAAAGGAATAATATTTGTTTTGAATAAATCACCATGTTCAAATAGTTATACGTTAAATTCGAATGGTAATAATTGTTAATTTGAAAGAAACGTACATGCTATTTTTATGTTATAAAATTGTTTTCACATGTTATCAATTATGAACTGTTTGTAACATAATCGGGTATCTGTTGAGTCACTGTCCTCATACGGCGAATTCCTCGCTGTGTCGAAATGTTTTTCCCCAATTATGGTCGCAGTCCGTTATGACTTCTATTTGTCCTACAACACATGTTAACTCGAAACCGTCCCTACATTTTATAATAGGCATTGCGTGAGGTATATATATGGCTGTCTAGATAATCTTATACACCTATCTCCCTCTAATCGGCCCTAAGCATGTGGATTCATGGCCCCCTTAAAGGGAATTCGCCGTTGAAACGTAGTCGGTTCTAAGAAAAATTTATCACAACCCTTTCTTTAGAACCTGCCCAGTTTTTATGTTCGGCGGCTGTGTACGTCGTTATTTCGTTGATTGGGGTCGTAAATCTGAGTGGTTTTTAAGATAGCTTCGACTATTACATTCTTCACTCGAGCGTACTTTCGCTTACAAAATTCGTAATTGATGAAATCATATCGGCTTATTTTTATCGCGAGATATCTATCGGCTGAGACATTCAAGGTGAACAAACATTTTGTTTCGATCGTTTCATTGACCTTTAAGCGATAATTATCGGCGTTTCTGATATTGAATATTAAGATGAAATATCAACCGATAAAAGCTGGCCGTTATGTAATCCGTCGCATTATATTATACGGTTAGTTGATTGACGTTCGAGGCCTTTCGTGCACTTGTAGATGGTATCCTCGTATGCAACGTGAATTGATTTTATTTTATCGCCTGTAGCAATCAATTGTTGGAGCGGATCGACATTCAAGTGGGTTAAATCAATTAACATCACGATCGCTGTTCATCCGCTAAGATGCGCTTGTATTTAGCTCGTTAATTGTCTTTTTTAATGTTTACTTAATTAATTCGAGCGCATGAAACGTTTTACCTTCATCTGTTTTATGTATTATTAACATTGTAACATTTTTTCTTGTTTAATGAAATATAAATACATTCGTTCATATTTCATAGTGAAAAATTAAATAACGTTGCATAAAATGATATTTAAGTGCAATTCCCAGAATAAAAAAGATAAAATCAAGTGTATGGAGCATAAGGTCAATATTATATTGCATAAAATTGTGCAATTTGCATGTTGAAGTTTGTTGCTCGAATATAAGGTTTTCACATTACAATTTATGTACATATATAACTTATCAATAATAATTTGATAAATGTTTATTTCGTTCATAAATAAACGACGGTATTAACTATTTTATACCTTAAGTTGTACGTATTTGAATAATTGTAATGAATAAGAAAAAGTCAATTAAATGTAAATATAGAGAAGCCCACGCTGCGTTTATTTCAATTACTGTCATTACGTTACAGAGCCATTACAAACATTTCTATATCTATACAAACTATAAATAAATCTTGAAAAACTTTCCACAGTATTGCTGTATAAATGAATATTGAATAGTCAATGTTTTCATTCTCGACCTATTTGTTTGGTTTTGTTAAAATATGGAAATGTGGATAGAATAATTTATAAATAATATAATTTTAACAAAAATGTTGAGCGTTATTGCCTATAAATAGCAATGTAATAACTTATAAGCAGTATGCAAAAAGCATTAGTTACTCTGCGAGTAGCGTACGTGTTCTAGAATATACGTAATTGGTGTAATAGACTGAATAGTTGAACTGGGTCATATCTAGTAACAAAATTATTGAAACAGTGGGTGCACGCTGTTCAAAATGGCGGATCCGCAGCGCAGTAATGGCAGCCGGCCTTGGGTTTGCTCGCAATCGCAATCAACTTATTATTCAATCTCATGTCGCGAATTGGTCCGAGGTCCAGCGGCCATTGAACTCATAATAGCTCTATGATACTATTGCCGTACATTTATCAACAAAAAAGCTAATGGATATTGCCTGAATTATAGTGCGCAGATTTTAAATGTATTATTAAATGGAACACGATTTTAAAGTAGCAGCAACTTCGTCATTGTTTTGTTTCATCTGTTTAAATTATCATATTTATTTTCACAGACACTCAATCAATTTCTGAAAGGTTTCACGTCGATATTAGAATTTTTTGCTCCGGTTTCGAGAGGGTAAACTTTTTAAGTAAGGTTATATCGTGATTTTCTAAAGGTCGTCGTCTCCGTGGCGTTGACGCAAATCCGACACAGTCCGTTATGTCCTCTAAGAGAACAATAGGTCCGTTCGCGCTACTCCTCTAATGAGAAATGTTTGTTTTTCAGTTTCACACAATAGCTGCTTTCATAGCAACTTTTGTTATTGCCTGTAATGTTCCGACTTTCGAAGTGTTAATAATGCCCTCAAATCTTCATTATTCACGGTTTCGACAGTCTCGACGAACCTTGCACCGTAACGGAAAAGTGACGCGCTGAGCATACATTGCCGATCGTGGATGAGTACGGAATGCATAATAGCCATCTAAAGCGGGTTGTAATTTAGCAACGTTCCAAAGAATCGACCTTGATTGAAGGCTCATTAGGCGGCGAAGTCGAGACGGGAATACGCGTCCAACCGGTCGTGAGTCTGCATGATTTATGCCTTACGCTTTACAAAGAGATTTTTTTCTCCGGACCGGTTTCCCCGATGGTTTTGTTGCGCTACCTGGACGGATAAAAAACAGTGTCAATTCGTTTTGGATCGTAATAATAATACTGAACATTCCTTTTGTGGAGCATGCGGTCGTGGAAACGTGATGTGCTCACTGCAGCTTCATTATATTAATGGATTCGACCGGATGAATGTTAAGAGGAGACCTTTAAACTTTATTGCATGTCGTTAACGTGTTTCTTGATGTAGGAATAAATGATAGCTGTTGTTGACTCTAACTTACTTCTCGATATGTATATATATGTAAAGGTATTTACGTTTAGGTACCATCAAATTGAATAATTGACATATTTGAAAAACATAGAATAACTTTGTATATATATTACGCAAAGATTTTCAATCGGCAGTAATTATACATGATTTGAATGGTAATAATTCACGTCGGTTCTCAGTACCCCGTTGTGTTTTCCACATACTAATGTGTTTGCGTTAAATGTGTCGCCACGTATGGAGATTGATGCTACAACGACCTCTACTTGACATTGGCGTTTGTCCTCGCTTTAACCAGTTTTTGCTTCATTTTTTGCTAAATATTATTTATCAGCCGCCACCTAATGTACCACCTGCCGCGGTCGTTACCCGCTTAGAAAAACTCCCCTCTCCCAACAAAAGATATCCCCGAAGTTATTCTTACTTATAATTATGGCTCACAAAGCGTTTCGGGTAGAAAGGCAATGGTTTTTTTGTTTACATACAAAAAATTGCGCTGTAATTCTTTTGAAAAGAACATTCTTTTGTCCGAACATGCGTGTACCTGTTTTTTGCTTGTAGAAAAAATGTAAACAATTCATTTTACGAGGGATAAGGATCTATTTGCGACGATGTGTGCTTAATAATAATACGTTATCCCGATGTAGCTAAAATATCGTATGACGTAATGGCAAAATATATTGAGATATTTCCACGTCTTAAACGTAATTTACGATGCCGCAGCCAACATTAGTATAGTCATTTAAAAATCTCCTACAAGATTTCTCATCACAACTCACTTTAATAAATGTTTTTCCTCTAACAGTATTTTTATATTTAAACTATTTATGATCACTAAGATGCAAATCTAATTTAGTCTGCATACATAATTTGGCATGCATTGATCCTACGAATATCTGTAGAGCCATATTGTAGCGAATAGATTTGTAACTGATAAAAATAGAATGGAAATAAATTGATGTCGTAACAAAGTATAACGATGAGACAATCAAAGGAATTGTTGAGAGACATAAATCTCTCCATTCACATTTAGTTAGATATTGCCAACTTCTGAGAAGTTGCGAAGTTTTCGAAGACATGCCAAACTTTTAATGCTCTTTCCGTGGTCGATTTTAATAATAAGAAAACTTGTGTACTTTAATGTTATATAAGACCGTTGAATTAAACTTTTCATTGTTATGAAGTTCGCTAAAAATAAGTATTTAATACTCGCAAAAACAATTTTGCCACGAAATTAACAAGCAATTTTTTCGTCAGCGCATAATTATGTTTTTTCTTTATAACAGTAAAACAAGTTAATTTTAAAAATTTCTCAACTTATTTATATTTAAATCATATAATCGCTAACGTTTCATCTGACCCTTGTGTTGATCGTGATATTTAGTCAAAATTTGAAATATGGGGCTACGAAGGCAGTTACTAAGTACGAATTTGACCCTCGCGACATGTGCCTTCCACTTAGGAATGATAATATGTTTTGGTAACCTTAACGAGTCAGCTCGGATGACCAAATTCTTCTAAACGACTGTAAGATAAGTCCTGGTTTGTTTTGACTGTGTATATGGGATTGGCTTATTACGAATTTGAAACATAATCCCTTTATAACTTTTTGTCAATGCTTAAATAGTTGCTTACGAGTTACGTGACATTTTTGACGTCTCTTATGTTACAAGATAAATGCTTTCACGTGGCAATGAGGTTGGAGATTATTTACAAACGAGTTTCAGATGTTATAATAATATTTACGTTTTAAAGCTTTTTAATGTAACATGAATTAAAGTTCGAATATCATACGGTTTAATGGTACAATCGGGTCACGTTACGTATTCGTAAACAAATCATTTGAAACAAATAAGTGATTGCTTAACCTCTAGATACTAATGAATTAAAATTAAATAAATAAGATAGCGGATTTATTCGGAACACGTCGATAATATTCCCAAATATGTAATTTACGATACTCACGTCCGAGACCACTTCCATAACAGTAGATAACAATAAAGATAAAGTCGAATCACGAGTCATTAAACACGGAACAGGTCCGATGACACAATACGGCATAAACTTTCGCTAATTTAAATATTAAATGCCTTTTGAATTGACGACATCTGCAAATGAGATGACCACACCCTACGAGCCGCGCCGGTCGCCGGACACGTTAATTTATTAGCTGGCCTATCGGAAATTACAATCGATTTCGGCGCCACTGCCCTTTAGGATTCTATGTTTATTATGTTTTAAACGTTGATTTATCTACGCTTATAAAAACTTTGGAAAATGTTTTAACTTGTATGAGAAAATGGAAAATATGTTACTTTTGATAATATTGTTTTAATATTTTTTTGTGTCTGACGTCTGCTTCGAGTTTATGCGACTAGGAACCCTAAAAAAAAAGGGAAAATTAAGATTAATTTTATTTAAACACCTCCGTATCTTCATATTTGCTCTGTTAATCCTAACGAAGCTACTTCATCATTGCACATACTTCCCTTAAAAAAATACTCATTTGTACTAAATTTGTAGCTCAGTTCGTATTTTATTTATAATTATAAAAACTGTTTAAACATAATTATTTCGCAGATACTGCTACTAAGTCTTACAGAGCACGTTCATCATTTAATATCTTCAATTGATTTATGGTTATTACGCGCGCAATTTCATACTTTAAATTGCTCGGGAGTTACTTGAATTCTTAATATATCATCTTTTTAGCCGATTGCGACAAAAGAAGGATAATGTTTTTCAACCATACGTATGTATGAATGTGACCTTCTATATCATCATTTGTTCTAGTCAAATAAAAAAAAAATAGTTTTTTTTTTATCCAGCAACATAGATATAAATTAAATATCATATAAAGACCATTACGTAAAAAACAAATCAAAGTAAATTGTTTTTACAATAACGATCTTGTTGCTCGAACTAATATTTCTTAAACCTGGCCCACTTAACTCACCGTAATGTTGTCGGCTAATGTGCATTAAACTGGTTTTATAATCCAATTATGAAACTAGTTTTTAACGTAGCTACGAAATATGAGACGGCGCTTCTGCATGCTTCGAAAGTGAACATACTTTCTATATGACATCAATCTTATAGCGATCCATCATAACCCTGCGATCGTCGATCTAGCTGACAGAACCATAACTATATTCACGTGTCTAATAAGGATGGATTTATTTATACTATGACCCCAATACAAAGATACGAGCTTAGCAACGCTGTGTCATGCTTCTATGACGATATTCGAGTCGTCGTAAAGTTGGTCTCATAATAATATTCACGTTTATTTAAGTTACGTGGTACCTTTAGACAATAAATGCTATCAACACCTGTGTAAATCGCGTTAGTCTGTTCATTTGGTTCAAATTTAAATTGTTTGTTCAATGGCAGACTCTTGCAATCGTATAAAATATAGCTTTTATCTTAAGAATACAACTATTATCTTTGCTTCGATGTAAATTAATGATAAGCGTGCTAAGATAAGGATATAAATAATCTATCCAACAATGTTTTATCTTACATTCTGATTACATTTTGATAAAATGTACGGTTTTATATCCACGTATAAATATTGTAAATAGATTTGATTCAATAATGACTGGCGGTAAAGGTCACGTGATGCTGAGATACGAATGGTCTCGAAGCAATATTTATGAGCGAATTTCGTGATGGCGAACCTCATTGATATGAAAACCAATTAGTTCGTATATATTGTATTGACTGTAATTATTCAAGCGGCTCTTTCACTGCTGTACTTTGAATACAAACTATTCAAAAGCCTATTTGAGGCTGGCATTTTAGTATTATATGGCTTAATGAATACAAGCGAATATATATACAATTACGACACAACTATATTAAAGTGTCTGCTACTGTAATATTTAATTAATTGTACAAACATTCTGTGACGTCTGTATCTCTTTGTACACTTTACAAAAGTGTATTGTGTGTTCTGCTATCATGTATTGGAATTCAATAACATTTATTTACATTTCATGTTTAGTATTATCTATCATTTGTATTTCGGGAACATTCTTTTCTAATTAAACATGGCTACGGCACTGGTTTGAATAGAATTTATATAAGCTTCCACTACAGTATGAAATATTATAGGAAAAGAAATTATTTAATAAATCTATTGTAATTATGGCTACTTATAACCTATTGAAATCCAATTCAAGGAACTGTACTTACTGCCTACGTTATTTAGTACATTGAGTTGTAATATAGTCTCTAAAATGATAACTCCGAGATATGGGTATAGCTGTTTGATATTGAGTAATTTTAACATTCGTGTTCAGTATCAATGTACATTACTGTTCAATGTTTAAGATAAACTATGGCCCATAATGACCGCGCGATAACCGCTCCCTGTTTCCATTTATTTAATTAATATAAGAAGTGTGTGCAATGTATTTTTAAATCATTTTAAGATTAGAACTTTGTTGATTTTGTTACTGATGTTTTTCAACTTTTTAGATGTTATTTAAATCTCAAGGTTAGAATCGTTATGATGATAGAGTTAATACTGCCAAAACTACTGACTGTTTAACTAAAATGTATACTTTGAATGTCGATAATAAGTGTACAAAAAACACATGTTGATATTGTTATTCGTTTTAATTTTCTGTCTGATGAAGGTCGAACTCGACATATGTTGGGTTCTTCTTTAATATTATTTCACCAAATACTGACAGATTTAACGCGTAAGAAAGAATTTGTTTGAATAAATATACCTCTAGCTGTTTACATGTTCCGATGCTCTAATTACCTCTATGTGTATCTTTTAGATACGAGTTGAGTATCAAACACTTGATACATATATTTACAATGGCTGATAAAGTGATGCCGATAATAACAATGCTTTGACTCCTTATCACCTTATCACTCGTCATAGATAAGAGTAATTAAAGTCTTATCAGTGTTACTAATTCTCTTTCTTTTTTCAGGTATGTACACATCATTTGGGTAGAAATTGGTATAAGACGTAAGTTTTATTCTTAGTTTGTTATTTAAGTATTTAACAAATAAAAGATTGTTCACGTTATCGTCATCTGCAAAGTAAATGAATAAATTGTTAAGTAAATGATATTGCTTTAGTTGAAATGGCGTCTCCAGAGTTTTGAAGAAAGTCCGTGGAACGAAGTTGTAATATAACATTAAAACTCTGTGCTTAACGTAAAATGAAATCGACCTTCACCGAACAAATACCGCAATGCAGTCTCGAACCTTCTCATTATTATATCCGTATTTTGAAACTTTATTCAAACCATTTAATAGTTGAATATAAACATTTCTTAATTATCGGGTCAAGTTTTCGATTATAGTATAAAAATAAAACATTTGTTTTCATTTCTTTATTCTGACATTTTGATATTGCAGTAATGTTACGTTCAGTAATCGATTATAAAATCATACGTGCATCGAATCGAAGCGATTGTACTTTCTCCTTATCAACTGCGCCGCCTTGAGGCGCAATCTATATGATTTATAGACCGAACCGTGGTATTTACCGGCCTGAGATCATCCACATCTACAGTACAATTAGGGCTGCTAACTCCCTAACAAAATATATTATTTAATTTAAAAGTAAACGATATCTTACTCATTGTATGTTGTTGACAACATTTTGTCTTATTTATAGTCCCATTTGTCGCAAATTATAAATTCATAGTGTATTCGTATTTTTCATAACAGTTGTTTGCTCTTTTTTAGGTATAAGATCGTACAATAGTTAAGAGTTATTTTATCGAATATTTTTACTATGATAGTGATACGATTTTTTATTCTTGTTTCTTTTAATAGCGTAGGGCTTTCCAATCATATTATACAATAAATACATATTGACGTATCGTAATGCCATCGGTGGTTTTCGATATTAATGTGGAAAGATTCTTCTAGAATGACCCATTTGCTTTCCCAGGCGGGAATTTTAGTGCGACAACCCTACTTAGAGAATCCAGTCGTGTCGCGAATAAATTTCCCATGAGGCTCATTGCGTTGGTTGGTCACTGACCTGATTACCGTTTTATCTGCCAACTTCACGTGACTTATCGGGATAGAACTGCGGATCGATCGAGAACGCAATTAATATCGTAATAATCCGTTCTGTTATGACTTATGGTTGTCAGAATTACTTAAACCATTATTATTATACAACTTATATAGCAATATTTAATACCCAAACTGTTTTCCTCTATGTTCCTGTTTTAACGTCAATCGTCGTGACACAAATTGTAATACAGTTGCAGTTAAAATTTGATGTAACTTTGATATTCAGATATTAATTGTTCGGAGTATTAATACTGTTTGTGTAGGTGTGTAATTATAAAGGAATTTCGACATAATACATTGTTATAATTGAAACGAATTGTTGCCAACTGGAGTTTCAGTTTCAGTTTTAAGATACTTACGATTATTAATAAAGTGTTTACGAAGGATTTCTACAAATATTACGTTAAATGAGTAAGCCATATTATATTGATATATAATATTTGATGTACTATACCACTAATAGTGTATAACAAAGTTTGTTTCATAAAACACACACACAAATAATCATTGCCTATTGTTGCCAAAAACTCAGACATTCCCACGCGTTTACGTTTCTCACGCAAAATGCAGAGCTCGTTATACTGAACAACTGACAGTAAATGCTGACACTACGAAAATAATTTGCTGAGATGAAATGTGTCGCTTTAGAGTCTCACGCTAAAATGCAGTGCGATTATTTGACATTGGAAACCATTTTGTGGCCATTTGATAAAAGGAAAACGTTTATTTTTAACGACTTTCCTCCAAATAATAAGAATAAACTGTAATAACATGCATTTTTCTTTTTTATAGTCTAAATTGTAAAGAAATTTTTCACTTGTATAGTGAATTATTTTTGTTTTAATAGTAATATATCAAATACTAGTTTACGAACGAGAGGCGAGGCCTAATGTTAACAAATACAATATTAGATAAAATAAATTGTATAACTTGCTCTAGCGCCTCGCTCGACTACGTGTCTACACCAGCGCGTTAAGTCAATACTTTATAGATTTAAATATTGCAGTAACATTATTTATACAACTGTATTAACTATTAACATCAGTATACAGCTGTGCAGTTTCTGTGATGCGGCCGTTTGGCAAAACGCCAGGCTCTTCCGTATACCCGGAGGAGAATCTTTTAAAATCTCACCTCATGATAAATGTATAAATAGGTTGCGCGTAACTCTAATTATAATGCAAACATTAAAACTCTTTATTTCTTCATTATCAGCGTGACTTATGCGCTGCATAACTCATGGTAATTATATCATTAGCATACCTTCTGTTTATAGGCAAACGTCACAATATGTGATTAATTGTGCAATTGTTCTTGAATACATGTTTATGAGGAATTCATAGGTTATGTGATTTAACAAACTAGACCGTTCTTAATTTGCCTCTATATTTGGTGTAATTTAATTAAACTAAATTTATACAGAGCAATTCGATAATAATAAACACAGCGGCGTCCAAACAATCAAATGGGTCACGGCTGATAAAATATTAGCGAAACTAAATACGAAGAAGGAATATGAATACTACAAATAATATACAATCATTACGAAGCACGTTTGAAATAACCGTCAAAGCTGCTCAAAGTAATTCAAAAGGAAGGAAATAAACGTGAGAGCGGAACCAGCTGTGATGGCGCGAGGCTTTTATTATTTATCGAACTGATGTCTACTCTACATTTAATTATAAAGAACAACGTTTGAGGCTAATTTTGCTTCTTTATTTTTACATAGCCATTAAACATTTTGCTATAAAACATTTTACTGAATCGATATTATAACAATTCTCTTTTCTCATAGGTGTTTTTATTAGGTATATTAGCGCTGGATATTTAAAAAGAATATCTTTTTACCTTGAGTATGTTTTTCTATCTTTAAAAAGCCGTTATGTGAGTTATTTATGGAATAACATAGACGAAATATGTCCTTCTTATAATCATAAAAGATTGATGATTATAAAAGACTAAATGCTAATGCAACAAACGTGTTGTCCACGAGTACAATGCCGGCTTTATCCGGTTAATTTAAAATTCAAGGAAATTTAAATTCACATTAAATAAGATATCTATGTAATTCGACAATTTACATGTATGAACCAAAGATCTCGATGCCATTCCGATGTTGGTCAAGGCGAAACAGCCGACCGTGGCGACACGCCAAACTGCTGTAATTGATGCCATTTGCATTTTTTTAAACAATAGCTTATATTGTTATGGATATGACTGCCAATTATGAGACTGATTCACATAATGGGGTATATTGGGAATTTTTACAACCTGTAAACCAGATATAGATAGCTAACAAACAAACACGAGGTTATTTTCTTTGTGTAAAAGAGGATATTGACAACAATGTCATTAATGTGACATGTGTTCTATTGTATTATTTATACGGGCAGAATAATAATAATTAATTACAAGCATGGGGTCAATATAAATTGACTTACGCTTAGGTTTTGATGTAATGTTATCACCATAAAACAACAAAAAAGAGGGGGCCCCTTTTTTGTTATTTTTAAACACAGTGAATAAACACGTTTCGTTTACACAACACTTCGATTGGAGATTACGTAAAAATTACAATGGGAATTCAGGAATGTGCTACAATACACAATTATCCTATAAGTTATAAATGTGGCAGAAAATTTTCTTTTCTTTCAACTTCTGCTGCTGTAATTGTCATTTTATAAAATTTAAATACCATTCACACACGACTTGAATTGAACCGGCTCTAATTAAAATTTGTACTGCTATTAAATTAAGTATATCCCAAAAGCATTAAAATAATTGAGGTCTCACCATGTAGAGAATTTAGACCAGAGTTCGAACAAATTTATCCATTTACCTCTATAGAACATTTAGGAGCAATAAAATTTTGTTCTGCCAACATATTTCTGTAGTAAAATTATGCTAAAAAGGTCATTCCTTGCATTGAAAACACTTTGGCTTAATTCCAAAGATGCTCGATGCTCATGTCACAATTTCAAGGACAATGCAAATATTATGAGTCACTTTTTCATTTTTTGTTGTCGTGTTCAGGATTTGTTTGAAATACGTAGGTTATAGAATTTATAATGCTATTTAGTGAAAAACAGTGAATTGAAAATTAAGGTGAATGAAATAAAAAATCATACGAGATGGTTGCTTTGTAAGGTGATCTAAAAGTAGCCAGCAAGGCGAAGGCGAAGTGTGGAATGGAAATGTCTCTGGAATTTAAAGACATTATAAAATTATTTGTTCCTGTTCGTTATTCATCTCACGTTCTGTCTGTGTAGGTTCTTATAATAGAATTGGAAAAGCGCCAGCGTCAATTTGCGGTAATCGTGTTCCAAGTGGCTGTATCAACTAAATGTTGATTGATGGTTTCCTTACTCTCTAAACGTTTCGAGTGACCTTTCTTATGCAGTTCAGTGCAAATAACATCATACTATCAAATTTAATAACTTTATTACGATCGCTATGTTTTGGTTGTTGTAACTATTACATTTTCACAATACTTCGAAGCTGTTGCAGCAGCAGATGCTAGTCCTCATTAAATTCGACGTTCCCATTTCGCTTGTTAATTATATTATTAAGTGTTTTTTTCGGTGAGCTTAACAATTTATTTCTCCAAGAACTATCCAGCAAGCAATTAAATGTCGATTACGTAAATCATGATTTAGTTTATACACGTCGAAGACCCAAACTCCCCGCCGAGGCTTAATGAGTTTTCAGTTTAATTTACAGTTATTGTTTCAACCTCGTGACGTAGATTCCGAACTTATAACGTTTGTGGAATACCAAATGGAGTTGAAATCCAACTTAGTGGTCACGTAATAGAACTTTCGAGTTTGTTCAGATATAAACATTAGATACAAAATTTGATTGAGATATTATTGATCGCATTTGACATTTAAACTCTAATAATAATTGTTAGAGTTAAATGTTAGCGCTCGAAAATGTTTAAATGTTATTTTTTAGAGTGAGATGAAAAAACTAGGGATAATAAATCTCTATATACAGCTTTATTTTTCTACATGAACCATAGTCAAACCAAAAGCAGCCCGCCTGCTTTTAAGGCACTCATAACTTGCCTTGATATATTAATTTTCTTAGAAGCACAATATTGAGTGAAATCTGAATATGAAACGGTGATAAAGTAAATAAAAGTTAAAATGTGTTCCTATAATGAAATAAAAGAGACTATATTTATAATAATTTAGAATCCCCATCAAATAAGAAATATATCTAATCGTTCTAAATATAAATCTTGTATTTCCACGAAATAAATATCCAATGAACGCCTCAGACTGAGACACTCTTTTTTAATAATAACAATTAAATTATATTATATTATATCAATATATATATATTTTGATCTTTTCTGAATTACACGCAGAGTTCTAAAAATTAAAACCAATCACGTCCTTATTAATGGATACTGTAAAGCATTACGCTAAACTGTTTAACTTTACAAAGATAAACATGGTTGTTTAACGTTTTATTAAGCAATTTAACAAGATGTTATAAGTTTGCGACGACCAACTTTTAGATTATCTTCTTCCAAGCATTACACTTTTGAAGCAGCGAAGTTTCACAAGAAGTTAGTGACTTGCCGACTTTACACAAGTAGCCGACTTTGGCAAACTTTCTGTTTCGCGATCTTCCTCACTTATATTATAATGTGTTTATTTGCAATTTGTTACAAACTTATACTACTAAATTGTATTTACTGCCCTATATTTTTTCACATTTAACATTTTGTCTAACACAACAATGAGAAAACTTTTCTAAATCTTTAATCGAGTCACTTGTTATTTCGAAAGTTAGCAATCTACATGTACTCGTGTTTTTGATCGATGATAGACAGCAAAGTTCATCAGCCCAAAAGAATGTGGAATAATCGGATTGAATGGGCCGTGGAAGTTTCCCAATTTCACCCCCTGCCGCGAGTTTGAGCGTTTGAAAGCGGCTGTGTGGTGTGGGTGTGACGAGGGGAGCTCACCTCTTTCGGTGTTCGTGAATGCTGCTTAAAGTTCCCTGCGTAATTGCTGTCTGGCTGCGAATAAACTTTGGATTACATTATGCAAGTTAATTTATAACGCCTTAGCATTGCTCAACTTCTATTCGAGTTGATTTGATGAGTATGACATTTGGGATTTAAATATCAGCCAAAAATGAAAATAAGCATTAAATCATATTTTCTTATATTCATTTTCTTAAAGTATATATAAGGTAAACAACTTAATTTTACAAAATAGATTAATCATAACAGACAATTAAACGTTTTTATAAGCATTGTACATTTACAATCAGAACGTGTTCAACTCGACCTTCACTTGTCTTCAATGGTATATGTTCCACCTTGAGAGTGAACTCCTATAGCAAATTAAATGTCTACATGTAGTATTTAGTTATTATAACGTCGATATTAATGGATTTGTTTGATGTAAGTCGTGCTGCAGCAGTCACGGAACTCGGAGCATGATAGTGCAAGATGACATCGTTAGTACAAGCATTGTTTGTAGGCAACCAATTGTGTTCGTTTACGACTGTCAAAAGTTCAAAACTATTGGCTTGCTAATTGACTACGAGCTTTGTCATTAAGGAGGTTAAGTGGCTCTCAAAGCGGTGGCTGTCGCAACGTGTACTATCGTCTAGCCTAGAAACAATTTTAACAAGCCGTACTGCAATTCATTTGCTATAGGTTTCGTTATCTATTTTATGGCAGATTAAATAATTACCGTCTCACATTATATTTATTAACCGTTATATTAAAATGATATCAATTATTATCTATGCTTATCTATGTGATAAACATATGAAGGAAAAATACACTACAACAGATGTGGGTGGCATTTATCACGGTTGCGTAATATTATTCCAAAAACAAATGGCTCATATGTACCAACAATAATATTGATGATCCTCTCTCGAAGGTTATCTGTGTTTGTGGTTTTTGGTTTACCGCTCGACTTATTACGGGCGAAATAAATTTATTATTAGCGTCACTTGATAACGATAAACCAACGAGGTCAATTGAGAGCGTGCAAAAAATAGAAACGCTGTTCCATAGCGCGTGACTGAAAAATAGCTATGTAAGACGGCAATCACCTATCTCTTTTCAACAATTAAGATGTGCCGCCATGCCTCTCGCTCCAACTTTGCTTTCCGTTATTTTTATTAACCGCTCAGACTTTTAAGCACAATTTCTACATTGAATATTATGAATTACGTGACTTGTAATCTCAGATAAGTCCTCGCGTTTTATTGTCATCTTTTGCGGTTCGTGGAAGTTTGTTTCTCCTTGAAATTCTTTAGCACAATTTTGTCGACATTGGTTTATTTTTATACGTATCTCGTGTTAATATTTGCTTCTTTATACAGGTGTGCTAATTGGGGTTTATTACTTGGCATGATCTTTAAAATATAATATAAGTCAATTATTATATTCTAGTAGCCTCACATAATTCGTGTTTGCATGCAAGGTTAAGCACGACCACGCCACGAAGCATAACCAAAGAGGAACGCGATAAAAACTTCTTGCTAAATATATGCGAGCCGAGAGGTTGTTTACATTGCCATAAGAACAAGTTACATAACGGCAACTACCTTATAAGGTCTTCAGATTAATGTTGAGCTCCCTATTGCTTGCTATTACTTGACGAGACACGGCACACATACTAATACCATAAACATGTTTTATAGGACAATACCTTAAGAGGAATACAATGGTATATATTAACGAATTACTTTAGACTTTCTTTGGAAAGCTATACTTCAATGAGTATTGATGAAAAACATTAAAGGGTTAACTTAGAATAAAAAGCGCGTGATCTGAACTGGAAAATTAATATAATCAAATAGTTTGAATGAAAACAACTGCAATTATAGATATTCTTTATAAGGGCAGAGACATGATAATGAATACAATAACTATGCTAATTAGCAGAGCAATTGAGAATCAAAACACAATTTTATTTATTGTAATACTACAGACAAGACTCTAAAGTAACTAAATTATGGATCTGAATCGTTTAAATGTAATAATAACAAAAGAGTATAATAGTGAGTCACGCATGGCGTGATGGGTCGTCGAGGAAACGGTTGTCACGAAAAACATTAATATACGAGCGCAAGTCACTTTGCGCCCACACGCGACACTCTCATAAGGTCTGTTAGCTAATAGAGACCGGTAAGTTAGTCACAACGCACGCCTTAGATATCCAGAAAATGTGGTGAATGTTTCTACAAAACTATGTTGCGTAGTTTATGATTCACTGTCTCATCTGAATGTTTACAGACACGTGTTTCGAATGCAACACTCGTTCGCTTACTTTGTTAACGTCATGTGTATTAAATTACATAATAACTATTCATAAAATTTCATCTGTCGATGTTAGTGTTGCTTTGTATAATTAATGATGATTAGTATGATTTATTTACTATACATCGTTTTGTTTTAATAAAATAATACAGCATGTGAATAATGATCATTTTATTTTAACTCGTCTCAACCGTATTGATATTGATGCAAGTTTCATCTATCGAAAAATATATAAAAAGGTCTTTAATATACCATGCGTAGACGTAGTATGCAAGCCCTTTCAATATTCTTACCATATTCGTGTAGTTTAACAGACCGTACCGCTATTCTCTTACAAAATCGCAAATCAATGTCCGCTTATATCAAGTGGGTAATCAATAACTCAAACGCGCCGAGAACGTATAGTTTATTTTTACCCATGTTTATCTTTAGCCAAAAGGGGTGGGCGCAGATCGATACTATTCGCAGGAAAGGAATGTTGCACGAACAAAAAAAAAGCACGTGGTGCACGAATTGTTCCGGTCCGTTTAGCCTTTGCACGCTGTTGCCGAGCGGACGTGTGGACACGTGATGTTTTCCGAACGAACCCATTCCAAGATGGCCGCCAATGCCGCCATTCGCTTTCCCACGTCGCGCACCACCACTCTGCATGCTCCGGTCTCGTTTCTTTTCTATTGTGCATAGCAATTCGCAGTCGGTGTTCTTTTTTAATTTCGATTCACCGATTACATCCCAGAACTGAGGTCAGCACTGTTCATATGCGAATTACGGTTTTACAACGTGTATTTATTAATGCTTGCTATAAATATAATCGGACGTAGATACGAACACACGCGTAGCACGTTGTGTTGGCATCATTAGCTAACATGTGTTAACAGTGTAGCCATGAACATGACAGATGTGGGTAACGAGTCTTGGGCGATCAATCAGAAAACACATGCTTCTAGAAATAGAATCAAATCAATGCTTATCACATAGCATACCGGTATTAAATCAAATGGTTCACCTTTTGTATTGAAAAATTCTTTGTATAGGCAGTCGTTATCTGTAGTATTTTATATACGTTTTATTACCGAGGCATTGTTCTCTGAGACGTTATTACTGAGCTATTCATATAATTCTTCGCTCGAAGAGTATGATGTCATGCTCATCACGATTCTTGGAACACCGCATTCATTTACTATTTACTTTTTTCGGCACGTGTATACATTTCATTCTCACGTTGTATATTTAAAAGTAACAATTACGTATATATGCTAATTGAATGTGATATTATAGGTGTCACTAAACTACAAGGACTGTTTGGAGAGTGGGTGTTGACGAAGTAAAATTGCTGATTATGGAAATAAATATATGTAATTTTAGTGTAAATGATTCGAAACTTAAGTAAAGATGTGTGTCACGGCTAAATTGCGTGCGTGCGTGGTGTTCAAGTGTCGGTGTGCGCTCATACATATTCAAGAGCCGCTGGACGGCGCTGATAGTCCACCGCCATTGGCCCGCAAAACTCACTGAATACTAAGTGATCACCCCTGCAAGATCTGCATAGAAATTGTCTTCGAATTCGGTTTCCTGTACTGAATTGCAAACCTCGCAACAGGAAACTGATGAGACATTGACTCGCCTAATTTTTTAAATAACTATCTGCGTTATCGTTGTTGTAATGTCATGAGTTCGCCCTAGCTCATGCCTTATGATTGTTATATCATTATAGTTTGACCCACTTACGATAGATAAGTGTTATCAGACATTAAGTGCTCAGTGCTTCGTATATAGTGCAATTTTTTTATCTTTAAATTTGATAAGAATAATTTTTGATTTAATTCTTTTTCCTGCACACCATGTATTTATCTTCTTTTAATTTTCTATAATAATAACAATAGCTTAGAAACAAAAAATATCTTGAAATAAATGTCTAACATTGTATGAATATCAAGTTTAGTAATAAATAACAAACGTCCTACATAATATATTCATATCATTATCATAAATTACGTAAATACTATTCGCATACAAAACAATTGCTTAATTAGGTTTACTATCAAAATTTCCGGTGTGTGTCATTTGAATACATTATTAGTAATTTAAATGTTAAATTATTATTCTCTAACTGTCCTTAACACAAGTTCATTCGATATCAGGTCATTATTTCTGATGTAAAGATAAATACAACGGGCGGTTGGTCAAGGTGACCTTCGTTCGCGTCCAGTCACATCGCGACTTAACGGCTCCCTATTGAATGTAAATTTTGCAAGACCTTGTCCACAATTCGTAACTCCCAAATCAGAATAGTCTTGAAAACAGCAATATTATTCGAGAAATGGTGCTTAGACCAAAAGTGCAGAAGCAATTTCAATTATATTTGCAAAATATAAGGCAAAGTGCGAGCACGTGGTGTGCCCGCTGCCGCCATTTTGCAACATAAATAGCAAGATGGCGTCGAGCTTGGTAGGCGAAAGTACTCGATAATTATTATAAGCGGCGGGAAGGCGTGCAGAAACGAAACCCGAGGATCTATAGCCGGGCAGTGCACGCAATGTTTAGCTTGATTTATATCGCTCTCTTGTTTCCACTGGCCCGATTGTTCTCAGCTTTTATGTGCTCGGGGCGCGCGATTCTGTTATTGTTTCCGACGGCCATGGGAACACTGCGTTTCTGTGACCTCCATACGTTATTGCATCTTCTAACTTCTATTGTAAGAAATTTTATACAGGTATTTATACTTTATATGGCTTTAAAAGCATTTCGTTTAAAAATCTTCTAAATAGACGAGGCTTTATTTTATACGCTGCTTGAGATATGCGCTTATTCATTATTATTACATAATGTTTGATTGATAGAAATTCACATATGAATGACAAAATATCATGGGTACATTAATTCACGTATCAAAACAGATTTAAATTTACAATTCACAATTGACGCACACGGTTTTATATTATTCAGTCAGCGAGCCGCTGATGATACAGTGAAATGATTTTCTCCACCTTGATCTGTTTACATTTCAACGACTGAGCTTGTATATGTAGAATAGAATATATTATATAGCTACGTTTATTATATGGCTTCCGTGATCTGAAAATATCTGCGCCCACATAGAACGGCCATTCATTTTCTTGAATGTACTATCAATCAAATTGATATGGGGGGTGTAATACTTTATAACTTGAGCATTTTTGTTGCAACCCACCGGTGGTAGATCTTAAATGGCTTGCTTCGAGATGAAGCCTAATTGAATAAATTAATTTTTGAGTGAGTTCACTTCATAAGTTTGAGTTTGAAAACTAGTAATACTAATATTACATATTCGATGTCGCTATATTTATTATAGTTTGCTTATTTTAAACCGCTTTGTGTGTTATCTAAACGCGTCGAGGTCAAATTAAATCAAAAATAGTTAACGTTGGAATTACCAAACGTGTATATAAAAACAAAACGATGAATAACTAATAATGTAGGTATTCGTGTTATGAGTTGTGCAAATGGAGTTGATCGTATATATGTCTATTGCAATAATAATGTATGAAACATAAATGTAATTACGTATTACGTGGTAAAACAACAGCATGTGGAAACGATAACAATTATTACAATTCGTCACTATATTTTGCCTTTTATCTATCGTACATTAATCTTGTTGTATGTATATGGAGTGATAAATTCGAAATATAGATAATTTATACACCACATTCGGTATTAATGGGTTGTATAGTGATAATCTAATACGCGCGATTTAAATTCGACATATTATTATGTCTCTTTATGCAACAGAGACCTCTTCCATGGTACCTACAGTGCTAAACGCGAGTGCGTTGGCTGAGAGGTCCTAGGTTCGATTCATGGTGGGGACTCACAAAAAAAAAATTTGTAGGACAGAAGGCAGGTAACATACTTGTACATAAGGAAAATCGATCAGTGTAACAGATTTATGTAATCTGCCCCATACCCCACTAGAGGATACAAAACATGCGCATGTAAGCTGAATTGCTTACATGCGCATGTTTTGTATCCTCTAGTGGTGTCTATCATAAAATATGTGATAACATTATGATATCATTCATTCAGATCAGATCAAATCATTGTATTCATTCCTTTAAATAACTATTATGTCAGTTGGAGCTATGATTATGATAATTGCAGTTAAGTATTTAAAAGGTTTATAAAAAGAGAGCAAAATATTTGATATAAATTTGCTTTATTTTGGCTGGCATACTCGTTGATCTTCAAGTGTTTATGACAAAACTGTTGGTAAATAACTATTTTGTTATTAATACTAATTTATTGGTACTTGAATAGTGATTTATTTAACAACCTCGTCATCTCGTCGCACGTATTTGCGACAGGTTGCAACGTGATCTCCCTCGTGACCGTTAACTTATCCTCCATTAATTTACTCAGTACTTATTATTCATTGTATTGAAATGGCAAATAAATTATTAGATGTATTGGAACGTTCCTAATAAGAAACGCGCACAAAATTATCTTTCTTTTTTTAGTGTTATTAATTATTCATGAGTCATGTTCACCTTCAGACGTCCAATTTCGTAACTAATTCTTTTTATTTCAAACATATTTTACGTGATATAGAATATAGATAAGTTTATTTTTTCGAGTAAAACTGCCGTCTGTTCAACTCAATGTCACCCTTTACATAAAACATTTGGTGTTGCCTTATTTCGACTCTAAGAACGTATGCCAAAACTATTGACCTCGTTCCCACGAAAGTTAGATCTGCGTAAACTCATATTGGGCTATGGATTATATTTAGCTATGCCAGACCTCGTTTACCATTTTGTCTGTTTAATAACAGAGAGGTTTGCCAAGTGCGGGCTTGTTTTCAATACCTACACATCATCGCTGGTATAATTTATCATAAACAGAGCACGGCGAATGAGTAATGTTATACGTCTTTTAAACACGATACCTATTATCTATACTTTATGTACGTAATACATATATATGAATAGCACGTACATAGATGCCCACATGTAATGATTACGTATTGTAACTTGAGTGTTTCAAATCAATTTCACGGTGCGTATGTCGTGTTTAATTGTACATATAAATTGAATGAGCTCTATCCGGTCGTATTGGTGATCTCCTCCCACAAGAGTGGTTAGACTACATCCGTTAGACTGTCTCTTAAATTAACCAAACAGGTTTGTGTAGCGTTTTAGGAGTCATAAAATTAATTCGTGTTCTCAGTATATCAGCTGCTGATCTTATAACCTTTTTCATATCGTGTTTAGTTTTTATAAGTACGTTTTGATACTTACCTTTTGCTTTAGTAAGATGTGATTTTTTTATATATTATTTATTTTTATACGTTAAAAAACTAGTCTCCTTCTTTTGTTTGCTCTTGATTTATACAACATAAAATCAAACTTATATAATCATTAATCTTTAAGTTTGTATCAAAGGTACCAGGTACCATCTGCTATAAAATAACTATTTGATAAAATACTCTATACAGGTATTTAATCTGCACAAAAAAATCTGAGAGAAACAGTTGTAGTAAAGTCAACGTAAACTGATCACCTTGAGGTAGATTCATCTTAATTAAAAAAATTGTTGGCAGTCTCGAAACTTTCCATCGGGTCCTTATTTTATACCAGTCATTAACTTAGTGGTCCAGAATTTTAGTCATGGAATATCTGACAATGTAAGAGGGAGGGTGCTCATTTCTCACGTTTAAACCAGTTTGCGGACTGGTTCCTCCGCATACCGATCAAGAAAGGCGCTCGCGGTGCCTTTAAGGAGAAAACAACGTGTTTTTTTGCTCTCCGTCAAGTATGTCGACGGCTATTAGTCAGGGCGAAAAAATGGAGGTTATGAAACAGGAAACGTCTAAAGATACTCTTATTAGAGGTCAAGTTGCCAATGAAAATTGGATCGAATAAGACGATAGTTTAGAAGAGATATAATACAAAAACAGCCTCTAAATTAAAGTAGCATTAGTGTAGACTGTAGAGATTAGGCGAATTCGACGCGCAAGCATCTTTGTGTAATCATAAATTTGTCTCGCTATATGATAACTTGTGTCGAGTTGTTGTAATAAATGCATTTAATCCATCTTGCAGAGAACACCTGCGTGAGAAATCTACCCTAACTGGATAAGCCCTAGACTGGTGTAAGTTAATGTAGAGATATTTTATGCCAGCTACAACGATGTTAGGCATTTATCTCAACTACCTAGACTAACCATAAATAAATGTTTGCTTTTGTGGAGGAGGTATCTTTATAGTATGGAATGTAGGCGTGTGCGTTTAACATAACGTATGTATATAAACGTTTTGTTAAAATTACTGTTAGCACCGGTGACTTCTTGTGTAACATATAATGTGAAAGTATTAATTTATACCTTTGAATTTGATAAATAAATTGATATAAATCGCAGTCGATAAGAGAGCTTTTATCATTGTTATTATTATTCATCACGACTGCTAAAACTGTATTTAGAAACATCGACCGTTTGAACTAACATATTTCACTACGATTGACAGGTGATTATGCTAAAAAGCGGCTGTCGCTGCATATCATTACGTGAATATGTTTTCTATTGCATAACTTATAAACCGGTTCTTATAAAATGTCAGGCGACTCACGAGAACATTAAATACTCAGCTGTTTCTCGATTTACACCTACACTTCAATTATGGTTATCGGGTTTCTCGATGAATTAATTGCTAGTCTGGCAAGTCTGCGACCAAATTTGGATACATTTTTACATGACTTTAAAATAAGGTTAATTGTCAGGAACTTACAGTTAGGCAATGGTAATATTTAAGATAAGTATGTGGATTCAGTTTGCACAACAGACCAGGACTGTTTATGAAGTGCTACATCATATTTTAGGAACTTGAAAGTTACATGTTTTTTTCCTCCGATAGGATTATACGCGTGAGGGTTTTATATCATGTTGCAAAAAGCATGGGGCTATAAAAAAGATCGTTATCCAGGTTTTTTCTAAAGTTACGAGGGGGTTGGAGCGAATCACAAAGCTATTAAGTCCATGAAATATATAACTTTATGGACTGGTGCCTGCCAGCTGCAAACGGTTGACAAACGATGCGGGGAACTAAAATAGATATCAGAAATGTGGCTACTGACCACCTGCTTAGTGCCATTGCACTCGATATTACTGGTGTAATTGTATTCATGACAAGTTGTTACTGTCCTGTCGTAAAAGTATCAATGAATAAATAAGTACTGCCTTGGAATGAGACGGAAATGTAGGAACTCGAAAATGAGCCATTAAATTAACATTAATTATATATTTCAAGAGTAGTGCAGCATAAAAAACATCTAAATTGAAGGAGGTTGTTTATTTCACGCACCTTTTACTGCCAAAACGGGTTTCTGTAACCGGTCTCGACTCGTCATTCTTGCCACTTTGTAAATATACCATGAATAAATATTTAACCTTTTCACAACTAGATTCCATTAGATTTTGTTTTTCTATTCTAGTTTGATTAAATCTTAATGTTTTATAATCGATTTCTCATCATTTCCAGGTACATCGCCTGAGCTGGAACCAGTAGAGAGTAATAAAAAAGGTAATAATTTTATTTTTCTTTGAAAGAAATATGAATGTGTATGTGTTGCAGTGAGCTAAGAGGGAAATTGTGAAAAATATTTGTAGAAAGTAGGAGTGATTTGAGTGACTAATTTCGTCACAATGTTATTCGGAAACAAATATTTCAACAGTTTCATATTAATGGAGTTTATACGTTTGATAAAATTTTAATACCAAATAACAGCGTACCATTGTCGTCACCTTAACGCAATAGATTCATGTTTTTTTAATGTCACGTTGAAGCTAAGGGCGGGCTTACTGTACAATTGGGAATTTAGGGATTAACTAAAATTTGCGGCACGTCAAAAATTATCCCATTGATGGAGGGCTAAAATACTTGCAACAAGGGAAGGAAATTACATGCCAGCATATTTAATACTTTGCTATTATATTTTAGAAACTTCAATCTGTTTTAACTAAAAGTAGTCATGTTCCATCTGAACGTAGTTCGTATTTTTGATTGTAATGTATACTTTCTTTATTTTCGTCAATTGTGTTGCCGATTATCTGAACACACCCTTATGTTATTTGTGTTGTAAAATTGAGATCAGCATTTCACATTCAGATCGATTTCTTTGTTTGTCCGAGCGTCATCTGCGTATTTATGACCACTTATACTTCACACCCGGCGATGTTAAAATACAGAGGTCAGAGCGGGCGAAGTGTGCATTTGGTATTATCATTTCTTTATCTAAAATTCAATTAGGCATCCAAGTAACGGGGTCATATCGTTTTCGATAGATGTTTCTACATTATTCTTTGTTCCTCTTATTCAATCTACTCGCATTGACTTCATCGAATACGTTTGTTTTACCTTCTGCAACGGTACGCGCAGCTAATTGTTATTTATTTTATTCTTGTTTGTCATGTATCAGTTGTGAAGTGCATATGTTAACTGGAACTTGTTTTTACGTTCGAGGTAAACTTACTTTAAATGTAGGTTGGAGGAACTTGTTCTGTTTACATTTAAAGGGCGCTCGTATGCGAAGTCTTGAGTAAACAACTATACTAACATTATCATATAAATTACAACGTATAGTCTAATAATGATCAAAGAATCCGGTTCTCGGTTAATATTAATTTAAATAACAATTGCTCAGAATATCACAAGATATCTAGATATTATAATATTGAATTTAATTGCGAATCATATTTCAAATGCCTTTTACATTGAACACAATTTCCTTGTAAACGACTTATGAACTTGCGCGTTGTATTTTTGTTTCATTTTTAATATTTTATTAAAACAAGATACTTCGAAGAATCGATAACTGGCTATACTCGGGAATGCGTCATCACGAGTCTCGTAAGTTTGTATCTACATGTACATAATATCACGAAATGAATATTCATCGCACGAAACGCCCCGAAACCATTTTATGGCGGTACAAGAACCGGTCTCTTGATTTTTTGTCGATGTTGTTTAACTCGAGATCGTGCGTCCAGGCAATTACGACGGTTGTGCCCGCAACTTTACAATAGAATGTATTTATAACCAACTGCTTAATAACGCGCGATCGTAGCTCGGACGGATATGATTAATCTGATTCGAGTATTTATTACTACGAACACGTTCATTCGATATGACTCGATAGTTTTATTGATGCAGAAAACAGGAACAGCGGTGGTACGACATCACGACGCCGAAGCGACGGGGAGAAACAATGAGACTTGTCAATCAACCGGCACAATAGATGTGACTGTTAATGGTTTTTGATTAGCCTGTCGAGTCATTCTATCACAATAGCCACTTACTAGTTTCCGCATACATTGCTCGATAATTAAGAAGCACATTAACCTTATCGGTAAAATAAGATAAGGAAATTGTAAGAAAAGTAAAAATATAATTCAAAGAACAAAAACTACATGTAATCTTTACTATTTAAATATCAATAATCGGAAACAAACAATATCAAGTGGATTATAGAAGGAAAGACATGATGTTAATGGGGATTGTGAGAAGCTGATTAAATTATAGATAAGAAATTGAATCTAAAGATTATCGATATACATCCGATAACTTTCTACGGTCAACATTGACGTGTCATACTTTATGAAACGTTCAAGTGATTAAACTCCATAAAATAATGCTTGAACAATGCTACGTGAACATGATAAAGGTCAGATGAACGAGTCGGACCCGTATTTCGTGTTATCGCACAACTATGAAAGTCGCTGGTGAAAGTCCACGACTAATTCGCTCGACCAACAAATGCGCTCGTGACATAACGTATTCAAAACCGGTTTGCATCTGATCTCGCTGGATTTTTATTACTATTATTTAGTTCGACATAATAATAGCGGACGTAATATATGTGGGATCAGGGTAGCCTACCTGACGTTCCCATTGTATTCATTTTATCTTTTTCTCGAGACAAGGGTCGGCTGTTATAGATAAATAAATTTGTAGCGCCTTTGAAAGAATACTGTTATACTTTTTACCTGCTCCGGTGATGTGGCATTTTGTCTCGATTGCTTTTGTTCTGATTTGGCCGAGATTTCAGATTTTTTCTTGTCCGTAATTTGCACATTTGATGCAAAAAATTATAGCCTATAGAAATTGAATTGAACATTTTTTTGCATATAATTTTATGATAAGGTTCACAGAAGTATAGTTAGTTGTTTTTATGATGCTAGTGAAGTCAACGAGGTAATCCGAGGCGACGATTATACCGTTATAATTGGCGTGCTCCCGCACTCGTCGTTGGCAAGTCAACGGTGTGACGGTTGCCTTTATTGCATTAATGAGGCTGTATATCAAAGGTTCATTGTCCTGAAGGAGGATCTAAGGTTGATGTATATTTATCAGTTTCTGTTAAACTATCAATTGGAACCGTTTATAAAAATCTCTAAAGACCAATTTTTTTAAATTAAACAATACCAATAAAGTCACGTTTTTCATTCATGGATCATTTCTTGTTTACTTCCAAAAATAACCTTTGTTTATCTGTAGGACGTTAGGTAGACGGTACGAAAAAATTCCATAAAAAGTTGTCTGATCATCTTCTTCACTTTTTGACTTATGCCATTATAAGTTTGAGCTTTACATGTTTATAATTATTAAATGTTTATAACTAGTATGTGACAAGTTTTAAAAACTTTAAACCAGTAGTTTCGATGGCATATATTAAAAAAGTAATTGTTTAATAATGATAATAAATGACAGTGCTCTCGTAGTCATGCGCAGGAGCATTGTTCGCGATTCACATACGCCGACCCCAGCGACCGGTTTCAACTGCAGTCTACAGCATGCTATTTCGCATGACTTTCTATTGAATGCTAAGTTGCCAGCTACCACTCCAATGTTCGCAGACAATTATATCGTAATTTTAACAACTATAATTATAACTGCGTAATCCACGGCTAAGCTATTTATATAATATGTCTTTCTTTCATAAATTGGCCTATATCTCATCTTCTACGAACGTGTATATAAGTAGTTATTTAGTTTCATGTCTTATTTAAAAGTAAATGATAATGTGACTATTGTTGTTCATAATCAAAAAGAGAAAAAAAAGCAATGTAATAATCTAAAGTAGCAATGGAATAATACTGCCGAGATATTAAACAGCACAAAATATGAATTTACATATTTTTAGACCAGGTAAAACCTTTAAATTACACTCTTTTTTTACGTTTTTCGTTGTAAACTGTATTTATCTCTTTATTTCATTTTGAAAACTAACTTCGTTGTCATGGCTGGTGGTTTTATTTTCTTTGAATATTGTGGTGTAGTGGTTTTATTTTAATTGAATGTTTTGTATAGAGTTTAGATTTAAACGTTTTTACTTGAAAATAAGTGTAATAAATATGTCGAGTAATTCAAAGTTAGCATAGTTCAGGGTCAAAATGTTTAGAAACTTCCGCGGCACCTGCTCTGCTCTGAACTGGTAAAGCGAGTTTGGACCTCAGTATAGTTATGAAATATTATTTATTACCGAAGTCATTTTATTTGGTTGTGCAACAGATCATGTACTGGGAATTTGGGCCGACGTACTGTTCTTTAGCATACCTCGATGATAATGTGTGTTATGATTTAATTAGTGATCAATCTTATTATAATACCAATAGGTTTCATTGTAACATTGAACTGTAACTGTTATTAAGACCAAGTCTCATAATACTTTTTCTCAAAAACTCTTAGCAATAAAATTGCTTCCAAAGATGAAGTCATATCGAAGCGAATCACGTATATATTATTATTGAATGTCACAATGTTATGTCAAAGTTGAGTTCTGAATTCTTCCAACCTCTTTAGTTTACATAACCTCGAAACATTTATCGGACATCATGGCATGAATAGCTTCTTCGCTAAAAATGGACATTATGGCACAATGGAGTGTGATTGACGTATTTCTGACGTTACAACATCATCAAGTTACTTGTTTTGTGAGGTTTCGCTTCAAAGGAGAAAGTAATATTTACGTTTCGAGGCTCTCCAAGTTTAACATAAAGGATATATTCTGACAATAATGAACCAAATTTTATCCCTCGGTTATAATTTTAGAAATTCGATAATTGAATTTTATTAAAAAGGAAAACATGTCATCGAGATTTACTCAAAACGACATTTCAATAAAGTATCGCGTTTTAAATAGCAATTCCAAAAGCGATGTTGTTATTTTATCCATTTTGGGCATCAGTTGTAGATTAGAATCGATTCGAACGATTTTAAGATGGCGGTGGTCCACGAACGTAGGTGGGTACTTTCTCCTAACGGGATCTGAACTCCCCCCCGTCGCCTCTTGTCTGCGCTCGCGTCGATCCATCCGCGAAATTACCATAATGTTAACAGTGTATGAAGTAACTTTTTATCAATTGTTTTGACGCTAATCTTTAAATAGGAATAGCCTCTTTATTTTTATTATTGTATTTATGATATCTGAATTACTATAACGAGACTACTGAAAATTCTATAATAGTTAAAAAATATATTTTACACGTTTATTACAGCTATGTGTTTAAATTTATCAAAACAATACCCGTAAAGCAACGAATAGCTTTGTTGCGTTCTTACGATAAGAATACATATTAATTACATGTTTAAATACATGACGCCGTGAGCTCGTACCTACACAAGTTCCCTTTATACAGTAATATCCGCTTCGTAAGCAAGTATTGTAGGTTCCAGTGAGCTCATATCGCCCGAGGGCACTCGCAAGTCAAATAAAAGGTCGTGCCACGATCTTTGACGCTCGTTACAAAACTACTATCGCAAACGGCTTGTAAATATAAAAGCGTATCAAATGTTACATAGCGCGATGTAAACATTGAGCACACATCTATATCAATGTGCGAACAAATAAACGATTTTATTTTCGTGCGATAACTCTATCGGTCACTAATTTATTATTCTTGGCTATAATAAGGTCATCTGAGCAATGAGACTGGTTATCAAATATACGTTGCTCATAAAGTAATCCGGCTTTTCCAGTGTTTAAAATATAGTGATTTATTATTATGAATGCTGCCATTCCCAATCTACGCCACGCCAAAGAAAGTTTTGGCATTGAGCCAAATCGTGTTGATGTTCCGAGAAATGCATCGATTCAGGCTGAGCTCCAAGGACTGAGTAAATGTTTTTCTTTTTTTAATATATACCTTGATCGAATTTATGGTCAAAAACTCAATCATTTATCAAATTCGATCTGAACGTAACAAATGTATCGATTTCGTTGTTATGAGAACGCATTGTGAGTTTGAAAGCGCGCAAACCGTGAAGGCAGCAAAAAGTTACAGAACAAAAACGTCCGTCCACCGCTGCCTCGGCACGGTTGTGTGCACGACTTGCATTATTTCCACAGTATGAAACGAAAGGCACATGTGTGGCAGATGTTGAGGGTTCCTTTTCAAATGTGTTATTACGCCTCCACCCTCTGCAGTGCACCACCCCGTTCGGCAGTCACTGACCTCGCAGTCGTAGGGGCACTTTGTTATTGACCTGTTTCTACGCAATGGACAATAACTGACTTTATATCGTTTGCTCTTTATTACGAAACAGTCGTATTTATAATCCTGTCCTGTTTTTAATATCGGTCGATACTTACGCAAGTGTTCGTCGAAGTGCCCGATCTATTTATACATCTCTGCGTGTGTGAACACGTGTTTCGCCCCGTGGTTCTTACAAGGGATGCTTATCGTATGAAAAGAAACAGGTTCCAATATCAAGGTTAAATCCATTAACAGCTGCTTTCAATTATTATTTTAGGTAGAAAAAGTTGTCCGGCGTTTTATTGATTTTTTTGTGAACGATCATAAATATCAATTAGGCTTGTTTTATAAATAAAACTGGCATGTCCTGGTTCTCAACACGTTCACTGTATAAATATGTTTATACGTATAACTGATCTAGCAAGAATAGGTATATCCAAGTTCAATGCTCGAGAGCCGTAGCCGAGCTACCGAGTCGACGCAATAAACGCAAAATAACCATTCACCTCCAGCAAAAATGTTTACGACATTCGAATTTTTTGTTTCACTTCGCCTTTAACGACTAGACCATGCGAAACATTATTAAACAATCTTGATCTTTGTTCGGAATGTTTATACTCTGTTTTAGATTGACGTAAAAATTCGCGCGTTCTCAATTTTGCTTGAATCGAAGAATATTTAGAATCATTCGTGCGTTTCCTCTTCAATGCTTTTCGCTGAAAGCAATAAAGAGAATAGTAAAAGTTGTATTACGTTCTTGACTTCCTTTTTGTGTATGCAAGTTAAAGCATTCAAAGCCATTGTGACTCAAACAAATGGAACTGTTAGAGCAATGAATGCCCGCACTAAATTAAAGCTTATTGCAATAAAATATAAATGCTTTCATTTTAAATACAGGCCTAATTAAAATGAATTGGTATGAAATAAATCTGAGAGCGTTCTTAATAATAGCTGTGAGTTACCTCGGGGATATCCTGGGCGCTTTTGCTTTTAATGAGTTTTGATAACGAGTTGCTCGTTTGCTGCGTACTTTTTAATTATTAAGGTCCTTTAAGTACACAAAGCCATTTTGCAATTTATTTAATAATTTATTATAGAGACGTCGGATTATGACTTGTTTAGTTAAGTTGTGTTTCGCTTGATTCATTCTTCCGCTATGACGAACAGAAGGAGACCGATTCATCAATTATTTATATCCGCCTGTTATTTAAAAGGGGCATTACTGCTTAGCCGCCTCCATATTATAACTGTTATGCAAATGATCACTCAGAGCGGTCTGTGAATAATTTTTTCACTATTATTTTATAAAAAGGACGGTTAACATTTACCTCGTTAAGTTATATTCATGAAAGTCCCATTATCATAATAAGACTATTTTTGAGAGGTATTTAAAATTCTTACTACGATTAAGCTTTTTAATGTTCATCATGTTATATCAAAGAATAACTAAGGCCTCCCCTTATCACGATATAATATTATGTTATTATAATGGAAATACATCGTTCACATAATATTTAAATAAAAAATATAAAAACATTTATAGAACGAATACACGTACCGCATAAATCGAATACGCCAATCTCTTTCGGCATAATGTTTATAAATTCTATGGAATTGAATCGAGTGCGCGATAGTATTTGTAAACAGGGCGCGATTTGTGTGTGTGCCTCCTAAAATACTTCAAACAGGAATTGAATCAGCGCCAACTGGTGTGCGTAGACACAGCTTCGCGTCCGTAAACTTTTCAAGATATGACGTCGCGTTTTATTCACGTTCATATCTTTTATGTCGCTTTATTTATTGGAGCAGCGAATGGCATACGTGAAATTTATTTGTATCGTACACAATTAACATTTTACGTGGGCTTCGCTTCCAGAATAGCTTTCAAATAAACTGAGTCTACTCTCTTGTCGTATATTGTGAGACTAGATTTAATATATAGGCCATACCGACTGTGTAAATAATACTGGTCGGTTAACAATGTATAAATGTAAACGTTATTTGATACTTAATAGTACTCGAGTATTCCTTATCTGAGTTAGGTTACGTGATCTATTTTAATATGGATCGATTTTCCGCTGCGATAATAATCATCGGACAGAGTTTTATTATTCTTGCAGCTATTTATCGTTCACTGTCTGCAATCAATTGACCTTGCCTTAATAGTCCAGGATCCATCGCCCATTTTTGCACTTGATTACTATCAAGCTAATAATCCGTGAGTAGCCTTATTTTGATAAGACGCCCAATAATTTCCTGTACGAAACTTTCGATTGTGGTAGCTAACAGAGGTAGCAAGGATAAAATATGTTGATTTGATGATTCTCAAATATTTATTACTAACTGAATTTTTTTTTGTTAAATCTCAAGACAATTATCTAAATTATTCGAAAACATATTTGTCCTACAAAATCTATGGTTTGATCAAAGAGTCCCCTCTTTCCGAAATGTATCGATAACGAGGTCATCATAAATGATTACTAACCAGCTGATTTTTTTTTTTTTACTTAGTTAATATTCATGTAATTTAACAGACATATTGTCCTACAAATTGCGCGGTACGTTATCCCGGTCCTACGCTCAAAAGTAGTAGTACAGATCCTTAATGTAAAAATAATTACTATCAAGCTGAATCTTCGTGAATAGCTTTCGTTTCGATGAGTCGCCCAACAATTTCCTATGCGAAAATTCTCAATTTTGGTAGCTAACAGAGGTAGCAATGATATGACGGTATGAGTTATTTGAGAAAGGGTATAAATCAAAAAATGACAATGAAAAAATTTTAAAACAAAAAATCGTAGGATATGATCCTTCCAGTTTGCCACCAACAAAACAAGAATTGTTGCAACAAATTAAACGAACTGTATTCATCTGCAATGTATGGTGTAATGCACACATGCGGTGCCCCACGGAAAAATTGCCAGAAAATTTTGGAAGGACAATAATTGATGGTAAATATGAATATTATTGGTTTGATGGTCCCCAAAGTCCATCATTTGATGAATTATCTTCTGACTTACAAGGTAACCTATTAATACTATTTTTATGTATTGATTGATTATTCATTATTATATAATTT